>NW_027141546.1:300000-551499 GCF_036365525.1 Heterodontus francisci
GTGAAGAGAGCGTGTTCCCCTGATTGCTTAATATACGTGGGACATGTTACCTGGTGACGGGTATACGTGAGGAGAGTGAGTTCCCCTCATTGTTTAATATACACGCGACATGTTAGCATGTGAACAGTATAAGTGAGGAGAGTGTGTTCCCGTGATGGTTTAATATACACGGGACAAGTTACCAGGTGAACAGTATAAGTGAGGAGAGTGTGTTCCCGTGATGGTTTAATATACACGGGACAAGTTACCAGGTGAACAGTATAAGTGAGGAGAGTGTGTTCCCGTGTTGGTTTAATATACACGGGACAAGTTACCAGGTGAACAGTATAAGTGAGTAGAGTGTGTTCCCCTGATGGTTTAATATACACGGGACATGTTACCAGCTGAACAGTATAAGTGAGGAGAGGGTTTTTCCCCTGATGGTTTAATATACACGGGACAAGTTACCAGGTGAACAGTATAAGTGAGGAGAGTGTGTTCCCCTGATGGTTTAATAAACACGGGACATGTTACCAGGTGAACAGTATAAGTGAGGAGAGTGTGTTCCCCTGATGGTTAAATATACACGGGACATGTTGCCAGGTGAACAGTATAAGTGAGGAGAGTGTGTTCCCCTGATGGTTAAATATACACGGGACATGTTGCCAGGTGAACAATATAAGTGAGGGGAGTTTGTTCCCCTGATGGTTTAAAATACACGGGACATGCTACCAGGTGAACAGTATAAGTGAGGAGAGTGTGTTCCCCTGATGGTTCAATATACACGGGACAAATTAGCAGGTGAACAGTATAAGTGAGGAGAGTGTGTTCCCCTGATGGTTTAATATACACGGGACATGTTACAACGTGAACAGTATAAGTGAGGAGAGTGTGCTCCCCTGATGGTTTAATATACACGGGACATGTTACAATGTGAACTGTATAAGTGAGGAGAGTGTGTTCCCCTGATGGTTAATATACACGGGACATATTACCAGGTGAACAGTATAAGTGAGGAGAGGGCTTTCCCCTGATGGTTTAATATACACGGGACATATTACCAGGTGAACAGTATAAGTGAGGACAGGGCTTTCCCCTGATGGTTGAATATACACGGGACATGTTACCAGGTGAACAGTATAAGAGAGGAGAGTGTGTTCCCCTGATGGTTTAACACGCACAGGACATGCCACCAGGTGAACAGTATAAGTGAGGAGAGTGCTTTCCCGTGATGTTTTAATATACACGGGACATGTTACCAGCTGAACAGTATAAGTGAGGAGAGAGCTTTCCTCTGATGGTTTAATATACAAGGGACATGTTACCAGGTGAACAGTATAAGTGAGGAGAGTGTGTTCCCCTGATGGTTTAACACGCACAGGACATGTTACCAGGTGAACAGTGTAAGTTAGGAGAGTGTGTTTCCCTGATGGTTTAATATACACGTGACATGTTACCAGGTGAAGAGCAGAAGTGAGGACAGTGTGTTCCCCTGATGGTTTAATATACACGGGACATGTTACCAGCTGAACAGTATAAGTGAGGAGAGGGCTTTCCCCTGATGGTTAAATATACAAGGGACATGTTACCAGGTGAACTGTATAAGTGAGGAGAATGTGTTCCACTGATGGTTTAATATACACGGGACATGTTAGCTGGTGAACAGTATAAGTGACTAGAATGTATTCCCCTGATGGTTTAATATACACGGGACATGTTACAAGGTGAACAGTATAAGTGAGGACAGTGAGTTCCCCTGATGGTTTAATACACACGGGACATGTTACCAGGTGAACAGAAAAGGGAGGAGAGTGTCTTCCCCTGATGGTTTAATACTGGCGGGACATGTTACCAGGTGAACAGTATAAGTGAGGAGAGTGTGTTCCCCTGATGGTTTAATATACAATGGACATGTTTCCAGGTGAACAGTATAAGTGAGGAGACTGTATTCCCCTGATGTTTCAATATACACGGGACATGTTACCAGGTGACGAGTATAAGTGAGGAGAGTGTGTTCCCCTGATGGTTAAATATACACGGGACATGTTGCCAGGTGAACAATATAAGTGAGGAGACTGTATTCCCCTGATGGTTCAATATACACGGGACATGTTACCAGGTGAACAGTATCAGTGAGGAGAGTGTGTTCCCCTGATGGTTTAATCTACACGGGACATGTTACCAGGTGAAAAGTATAAGTGAGGAGAGTGTGTTCCCCTGATGGTTTAATATACACGGGACATGTTACTACGTGAACAGTATAAGTGAGGAGAATGTGTTCCCCTGATGGTTTAATATACACGGGACATATTACCAGGTGAACAGTATAAGTGATGAGAGGGCTTTCCCCTGATGGTTTAATATCCACGGGACATGTTACCAGGTGAACAGTATAAGTGAGGAGAGTGTGTTCCCCTGATTGTTTAATATACACGGGACATGTTCCCAGGTGAACAGCATAAGTGAGGAGAGTGTGTTCCCCTGATTGTTAAATATACACGGGACATGTTACCAGGTGAACAGTATAAGTGAGGAGACTGTGTTCCCGTGATGGTTTAATATACACGGGACAAGTTACCAGGTGAACAGTATAAGTGAGGAGAGTGTGTTCCCCTGATGGTATAATATACACGGGACATGTTACCAGGTGAACAGTATAAGTGAGGAGAGGGCTTTCCCCTGATGTTTTAAGATACATGGGACATGTTACCAGCTGAACAGTATAAGTGAGGAGAGAGCTTTCCTCTGAAGGTTTAATATACAAGGGACATGTTACCAGGTGACCAGTATATGTGAGGAGAGTGTGTTCCCCTGATGGTTTAACACGCACAGGACATGTTACCAGGTGAACAGTTTAAGTGAGGAGAGGGCTTTCCCCTGATGGTTTAATATACACGGGACATGTTCCCAGGTGAACAGTATAAGTGAGGAGAATGTGTTCCACTGATGGTTTAATATACAAGGGACATGTTCCCAGGTGAACAGTATAAGTGAGGAGAGTGTGTTCCCCTGATTGTTTAATACACACGGGACATGTTACCAGGTGAACAGTATAAGTGAGGATACTGTATTCCCCTGATGGTTCAATATACACGGGACATGTTACCAGGTGAACAGTATAAGTGAGGAGAGTGTTTTCCCCTGATGGTTTAATATACACGGGACATGTTGCCAGGTGAACAGTATATGTGAGGAGAGTGTGTTCCCCTGATGGTTTAGTATACACGGGACATGTTACCAGCTGAACAGCATAAGTGAGGAGAAGGCTTTCCCCTGATGGTTTAATATACACGGGACATGTTACCAGGTGAACAGTATAAGTGAGGAGAGTGTGTTCCCCTGATGGTTTAATATACACGGGCCATGTTACCAGCTTAAGAGCATAAGTGAGGAGAAGGCTTTCCCCTGATGGTTTAATATACACGGGACATGTTACCAGGTGAAAAGTATAAGTGAGGAGAGTGTGTTCCCCTGATGGTTTAATATACACAGGACATGTTACCAGGTGAACAGCATAAGTGAGGAGAATGTGTTCCCCTGATGGTTTAATATACACAGGACATGTTACGAGGTGAACAGTATAAGTAAGGAGAGTGTGTTCCCTTGATGGATTAATATACACGGGACATGTTACCAGGTGAACAGTATAAGTGAGGATACTGTATTCCCCTGATGGTTCAATATACACGGGACATGTTACCAGGTGAACAGTATAAGTGGGGAGAGTGTTTTCCCCTGATGGTTTAATATACACGGGACATGTTGCCAGGTGAACAGTATAAGTGAGGAGAGTGTTTTCCCCTGATGGTTTAAAATACACGGGACATGTTACCAGCTGAACAGCATAAGTGAGGAGAAGGCTTTCCCCTGATGGTTTAATATACACGGGACGTGTTACCAGGTGAACAGTATAAGTGAGGATAGTGTGTTCCCCTGATGGTTTAATATACACGGGACATGTTAGCAGGTGAACAGTATAAGTGAGGAGAATGTATTCCCCTGATGGTTTAATATACACGGGACATGTTACCAGGTGAACAGAAAAGGGAGGAGAGTGTCTTCCCCTGATGGTTTAATACACACAGGACATGATACCAGGTGAACAGTAGAAGTGAGGAGAGTGAGTTCCCCTGATGGTTTAATATACACGGGACATGTTACCAGTTGAACAGTATAAGTGAGGAGAGTGCTTTCCCCTGATGTTTTAATATACAGGGGACATGTTACCAGGTGAACAGTATAAGTGAGGACAGTGTGTTCCCCACATGGTATAATGTACACGGGAAATGTTACCAGCTGAACAGTATAAGTGAGGAGAGTGTGTTCCCCTGATGGATTGATATGCACGGGACATGTTACCAGGTGAACAGTATAAGTGAGGACATTGAGTTCCCCTGATGGTTTAATACACACGGGACATGTTACCAGGTGAACATTATAAGTGAGGAGAGTGTGTTCCCCTGATTGTTTAATATACACGGGAGATGTTACCAGGTGAACAGTCTAAGTGAGGACAGTGTGTTCCCCTGATGGTATAATGTACATGGGACATGTTATCAGCTGAACAGTATAAGTGAGGAGAGGGCTTTGCCCTGGTGGTTTAATATACAAGGGACATGTTCCCAGGTGAACAGTATAAGTGAGGAGTATGTGTTCCCCTGATGGTTTAATATACACGGGACATGTTACCAGGTGAACAGTATAAGTGAGGAGAGTGTGTTCCCCTGATGGTTTAATATACACGGGACATGTTGCCAGGTGAAAAGTATAAGTGAGGAGAATGTGTTCCCCTGATGGTTTAATATACACAGGACATGTTACCAGGTGAACAGTATAAGTGAGGAGAATGTGTTCCCCCGATGGTTTAATATACACGGGAAATGTTACCAGGTGAACAGTATAAGTGAGGAGAGTGTGTTCCCCTGATGGTTTAATATACACGGGACATGTTACCAGGTGAACAGTATAAGTGAGGAGAGTGTGTTTGCCTGATGGTTTAATATACAAGGGACATGTTACCAGGTGAACAGTATAAGTGAGGAGAGGTTGTTCCCCTGATGGTTTAATATACACGGGACATGTTACCAGGTGAACAGTATAAGTGAGGAGAATGTGTTCCCCTGATGGTTTAATATACACAGGACATGTTACCAGGTGAACAGAATAAGTGAGGAGAATGTGTTCCACTGATGGTTTAATATACACGGGACATGTTACCAGCTGAACAGTATAAGTGAGGAGAGTGTGTTCCCCTGATGGATTGATATGCACGGGACATGTTACCAGGTGAACAGTATAAGTGAGGACATTGAGTTCCCCTGATGGTTTAATACACACGGGACATGTTACCAGGTGAACATTATAAGTGAGGAGAGTGTGTTCCCCTGATTGTTTAATATACACGGGAGATGTTACCAGGTGAACAGTCTAAGTGAGGACAGTGTGTTCCCCTGATGGTATAATGTACATGGGACATGTTATCAGCTGAACAGTATAAGTGAGGAGAGGGCTTTGCCCTGGTGGTTTAATATACAAGGGACATGTTCCCAGGTGAACAGTATAAGTGAGGAGTATGTGTTCCCCTGATGGTTTAATATACACGGGACATGTTACCAGGTGAACAGTATAAGTGAGGAGAGTGTGTTCCCCTGATGGTTTAATATACACGGGACATGTTGCCAGGTGAAAAGTATAAGTGAGGAGAATGTGTTCCCCTGATGGTTTAATATACACAGGACATGTTACCAGGTGAACAGTATAAGTGAGGAGAATGTGTTCCCCCGATGGTTTAATATACACGGGAAATGTTACCAGGTGAACAGTATAAGTGAGGAGAGTGTGTTCCCCTGATGGTTTAATATACACGGGACATGTTACCAGGTGAACAGTATAAGTGAGGAGAGTGTGTTTGCCTGATGGTTTAATATACAAGGGACATGTTACCAGGTGAACAGTATAAGTGAGGAGAGGTTGTTCCCCTGATGGTTTAATATACACGGGACATGTTACCAGGTGAACAGTATAAGTGAGGAGAATGTGTTCCCCTGATGGTTTAATATACACAGGACATGTTACCAGGTGAACAGAATAAGTGAGGAGAATGTGTTCCACTTATGGTTTAATATACACGGGACATGTTACCAGGTGAACAGTATAACTGAGGATGATGTGTTCCCCTGATGGTTTAATATACACAGGACATGTTACCAGGTGAACAGAATAAGTGAGGAGAATGTGTTCCACTGATGGTTTAATATACAACGGACATGTTACCAGGTGAGCAGTATAAGTGAGGAGAGTGTGTTCCGCTGATGGTTTAATATGCACGGGACATGTTACCAGGTGAACAGTATAAGTGAGGAGAGTGTTTTCCCCTGATGGTTTAATATACACGGGACATGTTCCCAGATGAACAGTATAAGTGAGGATACTGTATTCCCCTGATGATTCAATATACACGGGACATGTTTCCAGGTGAACAGTATAAGTGAGGAGAGTGTTTTCCCCTGATGGTTTAATATACACGGGACATGTTACCAGGTGAAAAGTATAAGTGAGGAGAGTGTTTTCCCCTGATTGTTTAATATACACGGGACATGTTACAACGTGAACAGTATAAGTGAGGAGAAAGTGTTCCCCTGATGGTTTAATATACACGGGACATGTTACCAGGTGAACAGTAGAAGTGAGGAGAGTGTGTTCCCCTGATTGTTTAATACACACGGGACATGTTACCAGGTGAACTCTATAAGTGAGGAAAGTGTGTTCCACTGATGGCTTAATATACACGGGACATGTTACCAGGTGAACATAATAAGTGTGGAGAGTGTGTTCCTCTGATGGTTTAATACAGACGGGACATGTTACCAGGTGAACATTATAAGTGTGGAGAGTGTGTTCCTCTGATGGTTTAACACACACGGGACATGTTACCAGGTGAACAGAAAAGGGAGGAGAGTGTCTTCCCCTGATGGTTTAATATAAACGGGACATGTTCCCAGGTGAACAGTATTAGTGAGGAGAATGTGTTCCCCTGATGGTTTAATACAGACGGGACATGTTACCAGGTGAACATTATAAGTGTGGAGAGTGTGTTCCTCTGATGGTTTAATACACACGGGACATGTTACCAGGTGAACAGAAAAGGGAGGAGAGTGTCTTCCCCTGATGGTTTAATACACACAGGACATGATACCAGGTGAACAGTAGAAGTGAGAAGAGTGAGTTCCCCTGATGGTTTAATATACACGGGACATGTTACCAGGTGAACAGTATAAGTGAGGAGAATGTGTTCCACTGATGGTTTAATATACACGGGACATGTTACCAGGTGAACAGTATAAGTGAGGAGAGGGCTTTCCCCTGATGGTTTAATATACACGGGACATGTTCCCAGGTGAACAGTATAAGTGAGGAGAATGTGTTCCACTGATGGTTTAATATACAAGGGACATGTTGCCAGGTGAACAGTATAAGTGAGGAGAGTGTTTTCCCCTGATGGTTTAATATACAAGGGACATGTTGCCAGGTGAACATAATAAGTGTGGAGAGTGTGTTCCTCTGATGGTTTAATACAGACGGGACATGTTACCAGGTGAACATTATAAGTGTGGAGAGTGTGTTCCTCTGATGGTTTAATACACACGGGACATGTTACCAGGTGAACAGAAAAGGGAGGAGAGTGTCTTCCCCTGATGGTTTAATATAAACGGGACATGTTCCCAGGTGAACAGTATAAGTGAGGAGAATGTGTTCCCCTGATGGTTTAATATAGACGGGACATGTTACCAGGTGAACATTATAAGTGTGGAGAGTGTGTTCCTCTGATGGTTTAATACACACGGGACATGTTACCAGGTGAACAGAAAAGGGAGGAGAGTGTCTTCCCCTGATGGTTTAATACACACAGGACATGATACCAGGTGAACAGTAGAAGTGAGAAGAGTGAGTTCCCCTGATGGTTTAATATACACGGGACATGTTACCAGGTGAACAGTATAAGTGAGGAGAATGTGTTCCACTGATGGTTTAATATACACGGGACATGTTACCAGGTGAACAGTATAAGTGAGGAGAGGGCTTTCCCCTGATGGTTTAATATACACGGGACATGTTCCCAGGTGAACAGTATAAGTGAGGAGAATGTGTTCCACTGATGGTTTAATATACAAGGGACATGTTGCCAGGTGAACAGTATAAGTGAGGAGAGTGTTTTCCCCTGATGGTTTAAAATACACGGGACATGTTACCAGCTGAACAGCATAAGTGAGGAGAAGGCTTTCCCCTGATGGTTTAATATACACGGGACGTGTTACCAGGTGAACAGTATAAGTGAGGATAGTGTGTTCCCCTGATGGTTTAATATACACGGGACATGTTAGCAGGTGAACTGTATAAGTGAGGAGAATGTATTCCCCTGATGGTTTAATATACACGGGACAGGTTACCAGGTGAACAGAAAAGGGAGGAGAATGTCTTCCCCTGATGGTTTAATACACACAGGACATGATACCAGGTGAACAGTAGAAGTGAGGAGAGTGAGTTCCCCTGATGGTTTAATATACACGGGACATGTTACCAGTTGAACAGTATAAGTGAGGAGAGTGCTTTCCCCTGATGTTTTAATATACAGGGGACATGTTACCAGGTGAACAGTATAAGTGAGGACAGTGTGTTCCCCACATGGTATAATGTACACGGGACATGTTACCAGCTGAACAGTATAAGTGAGGAGAGTGTGTTCCCCTGATGGATTGATATGCACGGGACATGTTACCAGGTGAACAGTATAAGTGAGGACATTGAGTTCCCCTGATGGTTTAATACACACGGGACATGTTACCAGGTGAACATTATAAGTGAGGAGAGTGTGTTCCCCTGATGGTATAATGTACATGGGACATGTTATCAGCTGAACAGTATAAGTGAGGAGAGGGCTTTGCCCTGGTGGTTTAATATACAAGGGACATGTTCCCAGGTGAACAGTATAAGTGAGGAGTATGTGTTCCCCTGATGGTTTAATATACACGGGACATGTTACCAGGTGAACAGTATAAGTGAGGAGAGTGTGTTCCCCTGATGGTTTAATATACACGGGACATGTTGCCAGGTGAAAAGTATAAGTGAGGAGAATGTGTTCCCCTGATGGTTTAATATGCACAGGACATGTTACCAGGTGAACAGTATAAGTGAGGAGAATGTGTTCCCCCGATGGTTTAATATACACGGGAAATGTTACCAGGTGAACAGTATAAGTGAGGAGAGTGTGTTCCCCTGATGGTTTAATATACACGGGACATGTTACCAGGTGAACAGTATAAGTGAGGAGAGTGTGTTTGCCTGATGGTTTAATATACACGGGACATGTTACCAGGTGAACAGTATAAGTGAGGAGAGGTTGTTCCCCTGATGGTTTAATATACACGGGACATGTTACCAGGTGAACAGTATAAGTGAGGAGAATGTGTTCCCCTGATGGTTTGATATACACAGGACATGTTACCAGGTGAACAGAATAAGTGAGGAGAATGTGTTCCACTGATGGTTTAATATACACGGGACATGTTACCAGGTGAACAGTATAACTGAGGAGAATGTGTTCCCCTGATGGTTTAATATACACAGGACATGTTACCAGGTGAACAGAATAAGTGAGGAGAATGTGTTCCACTGATGGTTTAATATACAAGGGACATGTTACCAGGTGAACAGTATAAGTGAGGAGAGTGTGTTCCGCTGATGGTTTAATATGCACGGGACATGTTACCAGGTGAACAGTATAAGTGAGGAGAGTGTTTTCCCCTGATGGTTTAATATACACGGGACATGTTCCCAGATGAACAGTATAAGTGAGGATACTGTATTCCCCTGATGATTCAATATACACGGGACATGTTTCCAGGTGAACAGTATAAGTGAGGAGAGTGTTTTCCCCTGATGGTTTAATATACACGGGACATGTTACCAGGTGAAAAGTATAAGTGAGGAGAGTGTTTTCCCCTGATTGTTTAATATACACGGGACATGTTACAACGTGAACAGTATAAGTGAGGAGAAAGTGTTCCCCTGATGGTTTAATATACACGGGACATGTTACCAGGTGAACAGTAGAAGTGAGGAGAGTGTGTTCCCCTGATTGTTTAATACACACGGGACATGTTACCAGGTGAACTCTATAAGTGAGGAAAGTGTGTTCCACTGATGGCTTAATATACACGGGACATGTTACCAGGTGAACATAATAAGTGTGGAGAGTGTGTTCCTCTGATGGTTTAATACAGACGGGACATGTTACCAGGTGAACATTATAAGTGTGGAGAGTGTGTTCCTCTGATGGTTTAATACACACGGGACATGTTACCAGGTGAACAGAAAAGGGAGGAGAGTGTCTTCCCCTGATGGTTTAATATACACGGGACATGTTCCCAGGTGAACAGTATAAGTGAGGAGAATGTGTTCCCCTGATGGTTTAATACAGACGGGACATGTTACCAGGTGAACATTATAAGTGTGGAGAGTGTGTTCCTCTGATGGTTTAATACACACGGGACATGTTACCAGGTGAACAGAAAAGGGAGGAGAGTGTCTTCCCCTGATGGTTTAATACACACAGGACATGATACCAGGTGAACAGTAGAAGTGAGAAGAGTGAGTTCCCCTGATGGTTTAATATACACGGGACATGTTACCAGGTGAACAGTATAAGTGAGGAGAATGTGTTCCACTGATGGTTTAATATACACGGGACATGTTACCAGGTGAACAGTATAAGTGAGGAGAGGGCTTTCCCCTGATGGTTTAATATACACGGGACATGTTCCCAGGTGAACAGTATAAGTGAGGAGAATGTGTTCCACTGATGGTTTAATATACAAGGGACATGTTCCCAGGTGAACAGTATAAGTGAAGAGAATGTGTTCCACTGATGGTTTAATATACACGGGACATGTTACCAGGTGAACAGTATAAGTGAGGATACTGTATTCCCCTGATGGTTCAATATACACGGGACATGTTACCAGGTGAACAGTAGAAGTGAGGAGAGTGTTTTCCCCTGATGGTTTAATATACACGGTACATGTTACCAGGTGAACAGTATATGTGAGGAGAGTGTGTTCCCCTGATGGTTTAGTATACACGGGACATGTTACCAGCTGAACAGCATAAGTGAGGAGAAGGCTTTCCCCTGATGGTTTAATATACACGGGACATGTTTCCAGGTGAACAGTATAAGTGAGGAGAGTGTGTTCCCCTGATGGTATAATATACACGGGACATGTTACCAGCTGAAGAGCATAAGTGAGGAGAAGGCTTTCCCCTGATGGTTTAATATACACGGGACATGTTACCAGGTGAACAGTATAAGTGAAGAGAGTGTGTTCCCCTGATGGTTTAATATACACGGGACACGTTAGCAAGTGAACAGTATAAGTGAGGAGAATGTATTCCCCTGATGGTTTAATATACACGGGACATGTTACCAGGTGAAAAGTATAAGTGCGGAGAGTGTGTTCCCCTGATGGTTTAATATACACAGGACATGTTACCAGGTGAACAGTATAAGTGAGGAGAATGTGTTCCCCTGATGGTTTAATATACACAGGACATGTTACCAGGTGAACAGTATAAGTAAGGAGAGTGTGTTCCCTTGATGGTTTAATATACACGGGACATGTTACCAGGTGAACAGTATAAGTGAGGATACTGTATTCCCCTGATGATTCAATATACACGGGACATGTTACCAGGTGAACAGTATAAGTGAGGAGAGTGTTTTCCCCTGATGGTTTAAAATACACGGGACATGTTACCAGCTGAACAGCATAAGTGAGGAGAAGGCTTTCCCCTGATGGTTTAATATACACGGGACGTGTTACCAGGTGAACAGTATAAGTGAGGAGAGTGTGTTCCCCTGATGGTTTAATATACACGGGACATGTTAGCAGGTGAACAGTATAAGTGAGGAGCGTGTCTTCCCCTGATGGTTTAATACACACAGGACATGATACCAGGTGAACAGTAGAAGTGAGGAGAGTGAGTTCCCCTGATGGTTTAATATACACGGGACATGTTACCAGGTGAACAGTATAAGTGAGGACAGTGTGTTCCCACATGGTATAATGTACACCGGACAGGTTACCAGCTGAACATTATAAGTGAGGAGAGTGTGTTCCCACATGGTATAATGTACACGGGACATGTTACCAGGTGAACAGTATAAGTCAGGACATTGAGTTCCCCTGATGGTTTAATACACACGGGACATGTTACCAGGTGAACAGAAAAGGGAGGAGAGTGTCTTCCCCTGATGGTTTAATACACACAGGACATGATACCAGGTGAACAGTAGAAGTGAGGAGAGTGAGATCCCCTGATGGTTTAATATACACGGGAGATGTTACCAGGTGAACAGTCTAAGTGAGGACAGTGTGTTCCCCTGATGGTATAATGTACATGGGACATGTTATCAGCTGAACAGTATAAGTGAGGAGAGGGCTTTGCCCTGATGGTTTAATATACAAGGGACATGTTCCCAGGTGAACAGTATAAGTGAGGAGAATGTGTTCCCCTGATGGTTTAATATACACGGGACATGTTACCAGGTGAACAGTATAAGTGAGGAGAGTGTGTTCCCCTGATGGTTTAATATACACGGGACATGTTACCAGGTGAACAGTATAAGTGAGGAGAATGTGTTCCCCTGATGGTTTAATATACACAGGACATGTTACCAGGTGAACAGTATAAGTGAGGAGAATGTGTTCCCCCGATGGTTTAATATACACGGGACATGTTACCAGGTGAACAGTATAAGTGAGGAGAGTGTGTTCCCCTGATGGTTTAATATACACGGGACATGTTAGCAGGTGAACAGTATAAGTGAGGAGAGAGTGTTCCCCTGATGGTTTAATATACACGGGACATGTTACCAGGTGAACAGTCTAAGTGAGGAGAGTGTGTTCCACTGATGGTTTAATATACACGGGACATGTTACCAGGTGAACAGTATAAGTGAGGAGAATGTGTTCCCCTGATGGTTTAATATACACAGGACATGTTACCAGGTGAACAGAATAAGTGAGGAGAATGTGTTCCACTGATGGTTTAATATACACGGGACATGTTACCAGGTGAACAGTATAAGTGAGGATACTGTATTCCCCTGATGATTCAATATACACGGGACATGTTACCAGGTGAACAGTATAAGTGAGGAGAGTGTTTTCCCCTGATGGTTTAATATACACGGGACATGTTACCAGGTGAACAGTATAAGTGAGGAGAGTGTTTTCCCCTGATGGTTTAATATACACGGGACATGTTACCAGGTGAACAGTATAAGTGAGGAGAGTGTTTCCCCTGATGGTTTAATATACACGGGACATGTTACCAGCTGAACAGTATAAGTGAGGAGAAGGCTTTCCCCTGATGGTTTAATATACACGGGACATGTTACCAGGTGAACAGTATAAGTCAGGAGAGTGTGTTCCCCTGATGGTATAATATACACGGGACATGTTACGAGCTGAAGAGCATAAGTGAGGAGAAGGCTTTCCCCTGATGGTTTAATATACACGGGACATGTTACCAGGTGAACAGTATAAGTGAGGAGAATGCATTCCCCTGATGGTTTAATATACACGGGACATGTTACCAGGTGAACAGTATAAGTGAGGAGAGTGTGTTCCCCTGATGGTTTAATATACACGGGACATGTTAGCAGGTGAACAGTATAAGTGAGGAGAATGTATTCCCCTGATGGTTTAATATACACGGGACATGTTTCCAGGTGAACAGTATAAGTGAGGAGAGTGTGTTCCCCTGATGGTTTAATATACACAGGACATGTTACCAGGTGAACAGTATAAGTGAGGAGAATCTGTTCCCCTGATGGTTTAATATACACAGGACATGTTACCAGGTGAACAGTATAAGTAAGGAGAGTGTGTTCCCTTGATTGTTTAACATACACGGGACATGTCACCAGGTGAACTCGATAAGTGAGGAGAGTGTGTCCCCCTGATGGTTTAACATGCACGGGACATGTTACCAGGTGAACGGTATAAGTGAGGAGAGTGTGTTCCCCTGCTGATTTTATATACATGGGACATGTCACCAGGTGATCTCTATCAGTGAGGAGAGTGTGTCCCCC
Source organism: Heterodontus francisci (assembly GCF_036365525.1). Taxonomy (NCBI): domain Eukaryota; kingdom Metazoa; phylum Chordata; class Chondrichthyes; order Heterodontiformes; family Heterodontidae; genus Heterodontus; species Heterodontus francisci. The sequence continues at coordinate 314,132 of NW_027141546.1, forward strand.
AAATGGTTTAACATACACGGGACATGTTACCAGGTGAACGGTATAAGTGAGGAGAGTGTGTTCCCCTGATTGTTTAATACACACGGGACATGTTACCAGGTGAACTCTATAAGTGAGGAAAGTGTGTTCCACTGATGGCTTAATATACACGGGACATGTTACCAGGTGAACATAATAAGTGTGGAGAGTGTGTTCCCCTGATGGTTTAATACAGACGGGACATGTTACCAGGTGAACATTATAAGTGTGGAGAGTGTGTTCCCCTGATGGTTTAATACAGACGGGACATGTTACCAGGTGAACATGATAAGTGTGGAGAGTGTGTACCCCTGATGGTTTAATACAGACGGGACATGTTACCAGGTGATCAGTATAATTGAGGAGAGTGTGTTCCCCTGAGGGTTTTATATACATGGGACATGTCACCAGGTGAACAGTATAAGTGAGGAGAAAGTGTTCCCCTGATGGTTTAATACACACGGTACATGTTACCAGGTGAACAGAAAAGGGAGGAGAGTGTCTTCCCCTGATGGTTTAATATACACGGGACATGTTCCCAGGTGAACAGTATAAGTGAGGAGAATGTGTTCCCCTGATGGTTTAATACACACAGGACATGATACCAGGTGAACAGTAGAAGTGAGAAGAGTGAGTTCCCCTGATGGTTTAATATACACGGGACATGTTACCAGGTGAACAGTATAAGTGAGGATAATGTGTTCCACTGATGGTTTAATATACACGGGACATGTTACCAGGTGAACAGTATAAGTGAGGAGAGGGCTTTCCCCTGATGGTTTAATATACACGGGACATGTTCCCAGGTGAACAGTATAAGTGAGGAGAATGTGTTCCACTGATGGTTTAATATACAAGGGACATGTTCCCAGGTGTACAGTATAAGTGAGGAGAATGTGTTCCACTGATGGTTTAATGTACACGGGACATGTTACCAGGTGAACAGTATAAGTGAGGATACTGTATTCCCCTGATGGTTCAATATACACGGGACATGTTACCAGGTGAACTCTATAAGTGAGGAAAGTGTGTTCCACTGATGGCTTAATATACACGGGACATGTTACCAGGTGAACATAATAAGCGTGGAGAGTGTGTTCCCCTGATGGTTTAATACAGACGGGACATGTTACCAGGTGAACATTATAAGTGTGGAGAGTGTGTTCCCCAGATGGTTTAATACAGACGGGACATGTTACCAGGTGAACATTATAAGTGTGGAGAGTGTGTTTCCCTGATGGTTTAATACAGACGGGACATGTTACCAGGTGATCAGTATAATTGAGGAGAGTGTGTTCCCCTGAGGGTTTTATATACATGGGACATGCAACCAGGTGAACAGTATAAGTGAGGAGAGTGTTTTCCCCTGATGGTTTAATACACACGGGTCATGTTACCAGGTGAACATTATAAGTGAGGAGAGTGTGTTCCCCTGATGGTTTAACATACACGGGACATGTTACCAGGTGAACAGTATAAGTGAGGAGAGTGTGTTCCCCTGATGATTTTATATCCACGGGACATGTTACCAGGTGAACATTATCAGTGTGGACAGTGTGTTCCCCTGATGGTTTAATACACACGGGACATGTTACCAGGTGAACAGTATAAGCGAGGAGAGTGTGTTCCCCTGATGGGTTAATATACACAGGACATGTTACCAGGTGAGCAGTATAAGCGAGGAGAGTGTGTTCCCCTGATTGTTTCATACACACAGGACATGTTACCAGGTGATCAGTATAAGTGAGGAGAGTGTGTTCCCCTGATTGTTTGATGCACACGGTACATGTAACCAGGTGAACAGTATAAGTAAGGAGAGTGTGTTCCCCTGATTGTTTAATGTACACAGGACATGTTACCAGGTGAACTCTATAAGTGAGGAGAGTGTGTTGCCCTGATGGTTTAACATACACGGGACATGTCACCAGGTGAACTCTATAAGTGTGGAGAGTGTGTCCCCTTGATGGTTTAACATACACGGGACATGTTACCAGGTGAGCAGTATAAGTGAGGGGAGTGTGTTCCCCTGATGGTATAATATACACGGGACATGTTACCAGGTGAACAGCATAAGTGAGGAGAATGTGTTCCCCTGATTGTTTAATATACACGGGACATGTTACCAGGTGAGCAGTCTAAGTGAGGAGAGTGTGATCCACTGATGGTTTAACACGCACGGGATGTGTCACCAGGTGAAGAGTAGAAGTGAGGAGATTGTGTTCCCCTGATGGTCTAATATACACGGGACATGTTACCAGGTGAACAGTATATGTGAAGAGAGAGTTTTCCCCTGATGGTATAATATACACGGGACATGTTACCAGCTGAACAGCATAAGTGAGGAGAAGGCTTTCCCCTGATGGCTTAATATACATGGGACATGTTAGCAGGTGAACAGTATCAGTGAGGAGAATGTGTTCCCCTGATGGTTTAATATACACGGGACATGTTACCAGGTGAACTATATAAGTGAGGAGAGTGTGTTCCCCTGATTGTTTAACATACACGGGACATGTCACCAGGTGAACTATATAAGTGAGGAGAGTGTGTTCCCCAGATGGTTTAATATACACGGGACATGTTACAACGTGAACAGTATAAGTGAGGAGAGTGTGTTCCCCAGATGGTTTAACATACACGGGACATGTCACCAGGTGAACTATATAAGTGAGGAGAGTGTGTTCCCCAGATGGTTTAATATACACGGGACATGTTACAACGTGAACAGTATAAGTGAGGAGAGTGTGTTCCCCAGATGGTTTAACATACACGGGACATGTTACAACGTGAACAGTATATGTGAGGAGAGTGTGTTCCCCAGATGGTTTAATTTACACGGGACATGTTACCAGGTGAACAGTATAAGTGAGCAGAGTGTGTTCCCCTGAATGTTCAATGCACACGGGACATGTTACCAGGTGAACAGAAAAGGGAGGAGAGTGTCTTCCCCTGATGATTTAATATACACGGGACATGTTACCAGGTGAGCAGTATAAGTGAGGAGAGTGTGTTCCCCTGATGGTTCAATGCACACGGGACATGTTACCAGGTGAACAGAAAAGGGAGGAGAGTGTCTTCCCCTGATGGTTTAATATGCACGGGACATGTTATCAGGTCAACAGTATAAGTGAGGAGAGTGTGTTCCCCTGATGGTTTAACATGCACGGGACATGATACCAGGTGAACAGTATAAGTGAGGACAGTGAGTTCCCCTAATGGTTTAATACACACGGGACATGTTACCAGGTGAACAGAAAAGGGAGGAGAGTGTCTTCCCCTGATGGTTTAATATACACGGGACATGTTACCAGGTGAACAGTATAAGTGAGGATACTGTATTCCCCTGATGGTTCAATATACACGGGACATGTTAGCTGGTGAACAGTATAAGTGAGGAGAATGTATTCCCCTGATGGTTTAATATACACGGGACATGTTAGCAGGTGAACAGTATAAGTGAGGAGAGTGTGTTCCCCTGATTGTTTTATACGCACGGGACATGTTACCTGGTGAACAGTATAAGTGAAGAGAGTGTGTTCCCCTGATTGTTTAATACACACGGGACATGTCACCAGGTGATCAGTATAAGTGAGGAGAGTGTGTTCCCCTGATGGTTTAATATACACAGGACATGATAACAGGTGAACAGGAAAGTGAGGAGAGTGTGTTCCCCTGATGGTTTGATATACACGGGACATGTTACCAGGTGAACAGTATAAGTGAGGAAACTGTATTCCCCTGATGGTTCAATATACACGGGACATGTTAGCTCATGAACAGTATAAGTGAGGAGAATGTATTCCTCTGATGGTTTAATATACACGGGACATGTTACCAGGTGAACAGTATAAGTGAGGAGAGTGTTTTCCCCTGATGTTATAATATACACGGGACATGTTTCCAGCTGAACAGTATAAGTGAGGAGAGTGTGTTCCCCTGATTGTTAAATATAAATGGGACATGTTACCAGGTGAACAGTGTAAGTGAGGAGAGTGTGTTCCCCTGATGGTTTAATACACACGGGACATGTTACCAGGTAAACAGTGTAAGTGAGGAGAGTGAGTTCCCCTGATGGTTTAATACAAACAGGACATGTTACCAGGTGAACAGTGTAAGTGAGGAGAGTGTGTATTAAACCATCAGGGGAACACACTCTCCTCACTTATACAGTTCATTTGGTGACATGTCCCGTGTATATTAAACCATCAGGGGAACACACTCTCCTCACTTATACAGTTCATTTGGTGACATGTCCCGTGTATATTAAACCATCAGGGGAACACACTCTCCTCACTGAGACTGTTCATCTGGTAACATGTCCCGTGTATATTAAACCATCAGGGGAACACACTCTCCTCACTTACACTGTTCACCTGGTAACATGTCCCATGTATATTAAACCATCAGGGGAACACACTCTCCTCACTTATACTGTTCACCTGGTTACATGTCTCGTGTATATTAAACCATCAGGGGAACACACTCTCCTCACTTGTACTGTTCACCTGGTAACATGTCCTGTGTGCATTAAACCATCAGGGGAACACACTCTCCTCACTTATACTGTTCACCTGTTAACATGTCTCGTGTATATTAAACCATCAGGGGAACACACTCTCCTCACTTGTACTGTTCACCTGGTAACATGTCCTGTGTGCATTAAACAATCAGGGGAACACACTCTCCTCTCATATACTGTTCACCTGGTAACATGTCCCGTGTGTATTAAACAATCAGGGGAACACATTCTCCTCACTTATACTGTTTATCTGGTAACATGTCCCGTCATTATTAAACCATCAGGGGAACACAAGCTCCTCACTTATACTGTTCATCTGGTAACATTTCCCGTCAGTATTAAACCATCAGGGGAACACACTCTCCTCAATTATAGTGTTCACCTGCTAACCTGTCCCGTGTGTGTTGAACAATCAGGGAAACAAACTCTCCTCACTTATACTGTTCACCTGGTGACATGTCCCCTGTGTATTAAAACATCAGGGGAACACACTCTCCTCACTTATACTGTTCATCTGGTCACATGTCCCGTGTATATGAAACCATCAGGGGAAAACACTCTCCTCACTTATACTGTTCACCTGGTGACATGTCCGTGTATATAAAACCATCAGGGGAACACACTCTCCTCACTTATCCTGTACACCTGGTAACATGTCCCCTGTGTATTAAAACATCAGGGGAACACACTCTCCTCACTTATACTGTTTTCCTGGTGACATGTCCCCTGTGTATTAAAACATCAGGGGAACAAACTCTCCTCACTTATACTGTTCATCTGCTAACATGTCCCGTGTATATTAAACAATCAGGGGATCACACTCTCCTCACTTACACTGTTCACCTGGTGACATGTCCCCTGTGTATTAAACCATCAGGGGAACACACTCTCCTCACTTATACTGTTCACCTGGTGACATGTCCCCTGTGTATTAAAACATCAGGGGAACACACTCTCCTCACTTATACTGTTCACCTGGTGACATGTCCCCTGTGTATTAAAACATCAGGGGAACAAACTCTCCTCACTTATACTGTTCATCTGCTAACATGTCCCGCGTATATTAAACCATCAGGGGAACACACTCTCCTCACTTATACTGTTCATCTGGTAACATGTCCCATGTGTATTAAACCATCAGGGGAACACACTCTCCGCACTTATACTGTTCATCTGGTAACATGTCCTGTGTATATTAAACCATCAGGGGAACACACTCTGCTCTCTTATACTGTTCACCTGGTGACATGTCCCGTGTGTATTAAACCATCAGGGGAACACAATCTCCTCACTTATACTGTTCACCTGGTAACATGTCCCATGTATATTAAACCATCAGGGGAACACACTCTCTTCACTTATACTGTTCACCTGGTGACATGTCCTGTGTATATTAAACCATCAGGGGAACACACTCTCCTCACTTATACTGTTCACCTGGTGACATGTCCGGTGTATATTAAACCATCAGGGGAACACACTCTCCTCACTTATAATGTTCACCTGGTGACATGTTCCATGTATATTAAACCATCAGGGGAACACACTCTCCTCACTTATACTGTTCAACTGGTAACATGTCCTGTGTATATTAAACAATCAGGGGAACACACTCTCCTCACTTATACTGTTCACCTGGTAACATGTCCCGTGTATATTAAACAATCAGGGGAAAACACTCTCCTCACTTATACATTCACCTGGTAACATGTCCGGTGTATATTAAACCATCAGGGGAACACACTCTCCTCACTTATACTGTTCACCTGGTAACATGTCCTGTGTATATTAAACAATCAGGGGAACACACTCTCCTCACTTCTACTGTTCACCTGGTAACATGTCCTGTGTATACTTAAACAATCAGGGGAACACACTCTCCTCACTTATACTGTTCACCTGGTAACATGTCCCGTGTATATTAAACAATCAGGGGAAAACACTCTCCTCACTTATACATTCACCTGGTAACATGTCCGGTGTATATTAAACCATCAGGGGAACTCACTGTCCTCACTTATACTGGTCACCTGGTAACATGTCCCGTGTGTATTAAACCATCAGGGGAACACACTCTCCTCACTTATACTGTTCACCTGGTAACATGTCCGGTGTATATTAAACCTTCAGTGGAACACATTCTCCTCACTTATAATGTTCACCTGGTAACATGTCCCGTGTATATTAAACCATCAGGGGAACACACTCTCCTCACTTATACTGTTCACCTGGTAACATGTCCAGTGTGCATTGAACAATCAGGGGAAAACACTCTCCTCACTTATACTGTTCACCTGGTAACATGTCGCGTGTATATTAAACAATCAGGGGAACACACTCTGCTCACTTATACTGTTCACCTGGTAACATGTCTCGTGTGTATTAAACCATCAGGGGAACACACTCTCCTCACCTATACAGTTCATTTGGTGACATGTCCCGTGTATATTAAACCATCAGGGGAACACACTCTCCTCACTTTTCAGTTCATTTGGTGACATGTCCCGTGTATATTAAACCATCAGGGGAACACACTCTCCTCACTGAGACTTTTCATCTGGTAACATGTCCCGTGTATATTAAACCATCAGGGGAACACACTCTCCTCACTTAAACTTTTCACCTGTTGACATGTCCCGTGTACATTAAACCATCAGGGGAACACACTCTCCTCACTTACACTGTTCACCTGGTAACATGTCCCATGTATATTAAACCATCAGGGGAACACACTATCCTCACTTATACTGTTCACCTGGCAACATGTCCCGTGTATATTAAACACTCAGGGGAACACTTTCTCCTCACTTATACTGTTCACCTGGTAACATGTCCCGTGTATATTAAACCATCAGGGGAACACACTCTCCTCACCTATACTGTTCACCTGTTAACATGTCTCGTGTATATTAAACCATCAGGGGAACACACTCTCCTCACTTGTACTGTTCACCTGGTAACATGTCCTGTGTGCATTAAACCATCAGGGGAACACGCTCTCCTCACTTGTACTGTTCACCTTGTAACATGTCCTTTGTGTGTTAAACAATCAGGGGAACACATTCTCCTCACTTATACTGTTTATCTGGTAACATGTCCCGTCATTACTAAACCATCAGGGGAACACAAGATCCTCACTTATACTGTTCATCTGGTAACATGTCCCGTCAGTATTAAACCATCAGGGGAACACACTCTCCTCACTTATAGTGTTCACCTGGTAACATGTCCCGTGTGTGTTGAACAATCAGGGAAACACACTCTCCTCACTTATACTGTTCACCTGGTGACATGTCCCGTGTATCTTAAACCAGCAGGGGAACACACTCTCCTCACTTATCCTGTACACATGGTAACATGTCCCGTGTATATTAAACAATCAGGGGAACCCGCTCTCCTCACTTATACTGTTCACCTGGTGACATGTCCCCTGTGTATTAAACCATCAGGGGAACACACTCTCCTCACTCTCCTGACGGTTTAATATACACAGGACATGTTACCAGGTGAACAGTATAAGTGAGGAGAGTGTGTTCCCCTGATTGTTTAATATACACGGGACATGTTACCAGGTGAACAGTGTAAGTGAGGAGAGTGTGTTCCCCTGATTGTTTAATACACACTGGACATGTTACCAGATGAACAGTATAAGTGAGGAGAGTGTGTTCCCCTGATGGTTTAAAACAAACTGGACATGTTGCCAGATGAACAGTATAAGTGAAGAGAGTGTGTTCCCCTAATGGTTGAATATACACGGGACATGTTACCAGGTGAACAGTATTAGAGAGGAGCGTGTGTTCCCCTGATTGGTTAATATACACGGGACATGTTACCAGGTGAACAGTATAAGTGAGGAGAGTGTGTTCCCCTAATGGTTGAATATACACGGGACATGTTACCAGGTGAACAGTATAAGTGAGGAGAGTGTGTTCCCCTGATTGTTTAATACAGACTGGACATGTTACCAGGTGAACAGCATAAGTGAGGAGAGTGTGTTCCCCTGATTGTTTAATATACACGGGACATGTTAACAACTGAACAGTGTAAGTGAGGAGAGTGTGTTCCCCTGATTGGTTAATATACACGGGACATGTCACCAGGTGAACAGTATAAGTGAGGAGAGTGTGTTCCCCTAATGGTTGAATATACACGGGACATGTTACCAGGTGAACAGTATAAGTGAGGAGAGTGTGTTCCCCTGATGGTTTGACATACACGGGATATGTCACCTGGTGAACAGTATAAGTGAGGAGAGTGTGTTCCCCTAATGGTTGAATATACACGGGACATGTTACCAGGTGAACAGTATAAGTGAGGAGAGTGTGTTCCCCTGATTGTTTAACACACACTGGACATGTTACCAGGTGAACAGTATAAGTGAGGAGAGTGTGTTCCCCTGATTGTTTAACACACACTGGACATGTTACCAGATGAACAGTATAAGTGAGGAGAGTGTGTTCGCCTGATTGTTTAATATACACGGGACATGTTAACAACTGAACAGTGTAAGTGAGGAGAGTGTGTTCCCCTGATTGGTTAATATACACGGGACATGTCACCAGGTGAACAGTGTAAGTGAGGAGAGTGTGTTCCCCTGGTTGTTTAATGCACACGGGACATGTTACCAGGTGAACAGTATAAGTGAGGAGAGTGTGTTCCCCTGATGGTTTAATACTCACGGGACACGTTACCAGATAAACAGTATAAGTGAGGAGAGTGTGTTCCCCTGATGGTTTAATGCACACAGGACATGTTACCAGGTGAACAGTATAAGTGAGGAGAGTGTGTTCCCCTGATTGGTTAATATACACGAGACATGTTACCAGGTGAACAGTATAAGTGAGGAGAGTGTGTTCCCCTGATGGTTTAATACACACGGGACATGTTACCAGTTGATCAGTATAAGTGAGGAGAGTGTGTTCCCCTAATGGTTGAATATACACGGGACATGTTACCAGGTGAACAGTATAAGTGAGGAGAGTGTGTTCCCCTAATGGTTGAATATACACGGGACATGTTACCAGGTGAACAGTATAAGTGAGGAGAGTGTGTTCCCCTGATTGTTTAACACACACTGGACATGTTACCAGGTGAACAGTATAAGTGAGGAGAGTGTGTTCCCCTGATTGTTTAACACACACTGGACATGTTACCAGATGAACTGTATAAGTGAGGAGAGTGTGTTCGCCTGATTGTTTAATATACACGGGACATGTTAACAACTGAACAGTGGAAGTGAGGAGAGTGTGTTCCTTTGATTGGTTAATATACACGGGACATGTCACCAGGTGAACAGTGTAAGTGAGGAGAGTGTGTTCCCCTGGTTGTTTAATGCACACGGGACATGTTACCAGGTGAACAGTATAAGTGAGGAGAGTGTGTTCCCCTGATGGTTTAATACTCACGGGACACGTTACCAGATAAACAGTATAAGTGAGGAGAGTGTGTTCCCCTGATGGTTTAATGCACACAGGACATGTTACCAGGTGAACAGTATAAGTGAGGAGAGTGTGTTCCCCTGATTGGTTAATATACACGGGACATGTTACCAGGTGAACAGTATAAGTGAGGAGAGTGTGTTCCCCTGATGGTTTAATACACACGGGACATGTTACCAGTTGATCAGTATAAGTGAGGAGAGTGTGTTCCCCTGATGGTTTAATATAAACGGGACATGTTACCAGTTGAACATTATAAGTGAGGAGAGTGTGTTCCCCTGTATGTTTAATACGCACGGGACATGTTACCAGGTGAAAAGTATAAGTGAGGAGAATGTGTTCCCCTGATGGTTTAATATAAACGGGACATGTTACCAGTTCAACAGTATAAGTGAGGAGAGTGTGTTCCGCTGATGGTTTAATATAAACGGGACATGTTACCAGTTGAACAGTATAAGTGGGGTGAGTGTGTTCCCCTGATGGCTCAATACACACGGGACATGTTACCAGGTGAAAAGTATAAGTGAGGAGAATGTGTTCCACTGATGGTTTAATACACACGGGACATGTTACAAGTGAACAGTATAAGTGAGGAGAGTGTGTTCCCCAGATGATTTAATATAAACGGGACATGTCACCAGGTGAACAGTATATGTGAGGAGAGTGTGTTCCCCTGATGGTTTAATACACACGTGACATGTTACCAGGTGAACAGTATAAGTGAGGAGAGTGTGTTCACCTGATGGCTTAATATACACGGGACATGTCACCAGGTGAACAGTATAAGTCAGGAGAGTGTGTTCCCCTGATGGTTTAATACACACGTGACATGTTACCAGGTGAACAGTATAAGTGAGGATAGTGTGTTACCCTGATGGTTTAATATTCACGGGACATGTTACCAGGTGAACAGTATAAGTGAGGAGATTGTGTTCCCCTGATTGTTTAATTCTGACGGGACATGTTACCAGGTGAACGGTATAAGTGAGGAGAGTGTGTTCCCCTGATGGTTTAATACACACGGGACATGTTACCAGGTGAACAGTATAAGTGAGGAGAGTGTGTTCCCCTGATGGTTTAATATACACAGGACATGTAAGCAGGTGAACAGTATAAGTGAGGAGAGTGTGTTCCCCTGATCGTTTAATACACACGGGACATGTTACCAGGTGAACAGTATAAGTGAGGAGAGTGTGTTCCCCTGATGGTTTAATATACACAGGACATCTAAGCAGGTGAACAGTATAAGTGAGGAGAGTGTGTTCCCCTGATGGATTAACATACACGGGACATGTTACCAGGTGAACAGTTTAAGCGAGGAGAGGGTGTTCCCCTGATGGTTTAATATACACGGGACATGTTACCAGGTGAACTCTATAAGTGAGGAGAATGTGTTCCCCAGATTGTTTATTACACACGGGACATGTCACCAGGAGATCAGTATAAGTGAGGAGACTGTGTTCCCCTGATTGTTTAATAAACACGGGACATGTTACCAGGTGAACTTTATAAATGAGGAGAGTGTGTTCCTCTGATGGTTTAATACACACGGGACATGTTACCAGGTGAACTTTATAAGTGAGGAGAGTGTGTTCCCCTGATTGTTTAATACACATGGGACATGTTACCAAGTGAACAGTATAAGTGAGGAGAGTGTGTTCCCCAGATTGTTTAATACACACAGGCCATGTTACCAGGTGAACAGTATAAGTGAGGAGAATGCGTTCCCCTGATGGTTTAATATGCACGGGACATGTCATCAGGTGAGCTCTATAAGTGAGGAGAGTGTGTTCCCCAGATTGTTTAATACACACAGGCCATGTTACCAGGTGAACAGTATAAGTGAGGAGACAGCGTTCCCCTGATGGTTTAATATACGCGGGACATGTTACCAGGTGAACAGTATCAGTGAGGAGAGTGTGTTCCCCTGATTGTTTAATATACACGGGACATGTTACCAGGTGAACAGTGTAAGTGAGGAGAGTGTCTTCCCCTGAAGGTTTAATATACATGGCACATGTTACCAGATAAACAGTATAAGTGAGGAGAGTGTGTTCCCCTAATGGTTGAATATACACGGGACATGTTACCAGGTGAACAGTATAAGTGAGGAGAGTGTGTTCCCCTGATTGTTTAATATACATGGGACATGTTACCAGGTGAAAAGTATAAGTGAGGAGAGTGTGTTCCCCTGATGGTTTAATACAAACGTGACATGTTACCAGGTGAACAGTATAAGTGAGGAGAGGTGTGTTCCCCTGTATGTTTAATACACACGGGACATGTTACCAGGTGAACAGTACAAGTGAGGAGAGCTTGTTCCCCTGAGGGTTTAATATACATGGGACATGTTACCAGGTGATTTCCATAAGTGAGGAGAGTGTATTCCCCTGATGGTTTAATACAAACGGGACATGTCACCAGTTGAACAGTATAAGTGAGGAGAGGTGTGTTCCCCTGTATGTTTAATACACACGGGACATGTTACCAGGTGAAAAGTATAAGTGAGGAGAGTGTGTTCCCCTGATGTTTTCATATAAACGGGACATGTTACCAGGTGAACAGTATAAATGAGGAGAGTGAGTTCCCCTGATGATTTAATATAAACGGGACATGTCACCAGGTGAACAGTATAAGTGAGGAGAGTGTGTTCCCCTGATGGTTTAATACACACGGGACATGTTACCAGGTGAACAGTATAAGTGAGGAGAGTTTGTTCCCCTGATTGTTTAATACACACGGGACATGTTACCAGGTGAACAGAATAGTGAGGAGAGTGTGTTCCTCTGATGGTTTAATACACACGGGACATGTGACCAGATGAACAGTATAAGTGAGGAGAGTGAGTTCCCCTGATGATTTAATATAAACGGGACATGTCACCAGGTGAACAGTATAAGTGAGGAGAGTGTGTTCCCCAGATTGTTTAATGCGCACGGGACATGTTACCAGGTGAACAGTGTAAGTGAGGAGAGTGTGTTCCCCTGATGGTTTAATATACATGGGACATGTTACCAGATAAACAGTATAAGTGAGGAGAGTGTGTTCCCCTGATGGTTTAATGCACACGGGACATGTGACCAGATGAACAGTATAAGTGAGGAGAGTGTCTTATTCTAATGGTTGAATATACACGGGACATGTTACCAGGTGAACAGTATAAGTGAGGAGAGTGTGTTCCCCTGATTGTTTAATACACACGGGACATGTTACCAGGTGAACAGTATAAGTCAGGAGAGCGTGTTCCCCTGAGGGTTTAATATACATGGGACATGTTACCAGGTGATTTCGATAAGTGAGGAGAGTGTGTTCCCCTGATTGTTTAATGCACACGGGACATGTTACCAGGTGAAAAGTATAAGTGAGGAGAATGTGTTCCCCTGATGGTTTAATATAAACGGGACATGTTACCAGGTGAACAGTATAAGTGAGGTGAGTGTGTTCCCCTGATGATTTAATATAAACGGGACATGTCACCAGGTGAACAGTATAAGTGAGGTGAGTGTGTTCCCATGATGGTTTAATATGCACTGGACATGTCACCAGGTCAACAGGAGAAGTGAGGAGAGTGTGTTCCCCTGAGGGTTTAATATACATGGGACATGTTAACAGGTGATTTCTATAAGTGAGGAGAGTGTGTTCCCCTGATGGTTTAATACAAACGGGACATGTCACCAGGTGAACAGTATAAGTGAGGAGAGGTGTGTTCCCCTGATGGTTTAATACACACGGGACATGTTACCAGGTGAATAGTGTAAGTGAGGAGAGTGTGTTCCCCTGATTGTTTAATATAAACGGGACATGTTACCAGGTGAACAGCAAAAGTGAGGAGAGTGTGTTATTCTAATGGTTGAATATACACGGCACATGTTACCAGGTGAACAGTATAAGTGAGGAGAGTGTGTTCCCCTGATTGTTTAATACACACGGGACATGTTACCAGGTGAACAGTATAAGTGAGGAGAGTGTGTTCCCCTGATTGTTTAATGCACATTGAACATGTTACCAGGTGAACAGTATAAGTGAGGAGAGTGTGCTCCCCTGATTGTTTAATGCACACGGGACATGTTACCAGGTGAACAGTATAAGTGAGGAGAGTGTGTTCCCCTGATTGTTTAATGCACATTGAACATGTTACCAGGTGAACAGTATAAGTGAGGAGAGTGTGCTCCCCTGATTGTTTAATGCACACGGGACATGTTACCAGGTGAACAGTACAAGTGAGGAGAGTGTGTTCCCCTGATTGTTTAATGCACATTGGACATGTTCCCAGGTGAACAGTATAAGTGAGGAGAGCGTGTTCACCTGAGGGTTTAATATACATGGGACATGTTACCAGGTGATTTCTATAAGTGAGGAGAGTGTGTTCCCCTGATGGTTTAATACAAACGGGACATGTCACCAGGTGAACAGTATAAGTGAGGAGAGGTGTGTTCCCCTGCATGTTTAATACACACGGGACATGTTACCAGGTGAAAAGTATAAGTAAGGAGAGTGTGTTCCCCTGATGGTTTAATATAAACGGGACATGTTACCAGGTGAACAGTATAAGTGAGGTGAGTGTGTTCCCCTGATGATTTAATATAAACGGGACATGTCACCAGGTGAACAGTATAAGTGAGTTGAGTGTGTTCCCATGATGGTTTAATATACACGGGACATGTCACCAGGTCAACAGGAGAAGTGAGGAGAGTGTGTTCCCCTGATGGTTTAATACACACGGGACATGTTACAAGGTGAACAGTATAAGTGAGGAGAGTGTGCTCCCCTGATGGTTTGACATACACTGGACATGTTACCAGGTGAACAGTATAAGTGAGGAGAGTGTGCTCCCCTGATGGTTTGACATACACGGGATATGTCACCTGGTGAACAGTATAAGTGAGGAGAGTGTGTTCCCCTAATGGTTGAATATACACGGGACATGTTACCAGGTGAACAGTATAAGTGAGGAGAGTGTGTTCCCCTGATTGTTTAACACACACTGGACATGTTACCAGATGAACAGTAGAAGTGAGGAGAGTGTGTTCGCCTGATTGTTTAATGCACACGGGACATGTTACCAGGTGAACAGTACAAGTGAGGAGAGTGTGTTCCCCTGATTGTTTAATGCACATTGGACATGTTCCCAGGTGAACAGTATAAGTGAGGAGAGCGTGTTCACCTGAGGGTTTAATATACATGGGACATGTTACCAGGTGATTTCTATAAGTGAGGAGAGTGTGTTCCCCTGATGGTTTAATACAAACGGGACATGTCACCAGGTGAACAGTATAAGTGAGGAGAGGTGTGTTCCCCTGCATGTTTAATACACACGGGACATGTTACCAGGTGCAAAGTATAAGTAAGGAGAGTGTGTTCCCCTGATGGTTTAATATAAACGGGACATGTTACCAGGTGAACAGTATAAGTGAGGTGAGTGTGTTCCCCTGATGATTTAATATAAACGGGACATGTCACCAGGTGAACAGTATAAGTGAGTTGAGTGTGTTCCCATGATGGTTTAATATACACGGGACATGTCACCAGGTCAACAGGAGAAGTGAGGAGAGTGTGTTCCCCTGATGGTTTAATACACACGGGACATGTTACCAGGTGAACAGTATAAGTGAGGAGAGTGTGTTCCCCTGATTGTTTAATACGCACAGGACATGTTACCAGGTGAACAGTATAACTGAGGAGAGTTTGTTTCCCTGATTGTTTAATATACACGGGACATGTTACCAGGTGAACAGTGTAAGTGAGGAGAGTGTGTTCCCCTGATGGTTTAATATACATGGGACATATAACCAGATAAACAGTATAAGTGAGGAGAGTGTGTTCCCCTGATGGTTTAATGCACACGGGACATGTGACCAGGTGAACAGTATAAGTGAGGAGAGTGTTTTCCCCTGATTGTTTAATAGACACGGTACATTTTACCAGGTGAACAGTATAAGTGAGGAGAGTGTGTTCCCCTGATTGTTTAATACACACGGGACATGTTACCAGATGAACACTATAAGTGAGGAGAGTGTGCTCCCCTGATGGTTTGACATACACTGGACATGTTACCAGGTGAACAGTATAAGTGAGGAGAGTGTGCTCCCCTGATGGTTTGACATACACGGGATATGTCACCTGGTGAACAGTATAAGTGAGGAGAGTGTGTTCCCCTAATGGTTGAATATACACGGGACATGTTACCAGGTGAACAGTATAAGTGAGGAGAGTGTGTTCCCCTGATTGTTTAATACTCACGGGACATGTTACCAGGTGAACAGTATAAGTGAGGAGAGTGTGTTCCCCTGATGGTTTAATATACACAGGACATGTTACCAGGTGAACAGTATAAGTGAGGAGAGTGTGTTCCCCTGATTGGTTAATATACACGGGACATGTCACCAGGTGAACAGTGTAAGTGAGGAGAGTGTGTTCCCCTGGTTGTTTAATGCACACGGGACATGTTACCAGGTGAACAGTATAAGTGAGGAGAGTGTGTTCCCCTGATGGTTTAATACTCACGGGACACGTTACCAGATAAACAGTATAAGTGAGGAGAGTGTGTTCCCCTGATGGTTTAATGCACACAGGACATGTTACCAGGTGAACAGTATAAGTGAGGAGAGTGTGTTCCCCTGATTGGTTAATATACACGGGACATGTTACCAGGTGAACAGTATAAGTGAGGAGAGTGTGTTCCCCTGATGGTTTAATACACACGGGACATGTTACCAGTTGATCAGTATAAGTGAGGAGAGTGTGTTCCCCTGATGGTTTAATATAAACGGGACATGTTACCAGTTGAACAGTATAAGTGAGGAGAGTGTGTTCCCCTGATTGGTTAATATACACGGGACATGTTACCAGGTGAACAGTATAAGTGAGGAGAGTGTGTTCCCCTGATGGTTTAATATAAACGGGACATGTTACCAGTTGAACAGTATAAGTGGGGTGAGTGTGTTCCCCTGATGGCTCAATACACACGGGACATGTTACCAGGTGAAAAGTATAAGTGAGGAGAATGTGTTCCACTGATGGTTTAATACACACGGGACATGTTATCAGTGAACAGTATAAGTGAGGAGAGTGTGTTCCCCAGATGATTTAATATAAACGGGACATGTCACCAGGTGAACAGTATATGTGAGGAGAGTGTGTTCCCCTGATGGTTTAATACACACGTGACATGTTACCAGGTGAACAGTATAAGTGAGGAGAGTGTGTTCACCTGATGGCTTAATATACACGGGACATGTCACCAGGTGAACAGTATAAGTCAGGAGAGTGTGTTCCCCTGATGGTTTAATACACACGTGATATGTTAACAGGTGAACAGTATAAGTGAGGATAGTGTGTTACCCTGATGGTTTAATATTCACGGGACATGTTACCAGGTGAACAGTATAAGTGAGGAGATTGTGTTCCCCTGATTGTTTAATTCTGACGGGACATGTTACCAGGTGAACGGTATAAGCGAGGAGAGTGTGTTCCCCTGATGGTTTAATACACACGGGACATGTTACCAGGTGAACAGTATAAGTGAGGAGAGTGTGTTCCCCTGATGGTTTAATATACACAGGACATGTAAGCAGGTGAACAGTATAAGTGAGGAGAGTGTGTTCCCCTGATCGTTTAATACACACGGGACATGTTACCAGGTGAACAGTATAAGTGAGGACAGTGTGTTCCCCTGATGGTTTAATATACACAGGACATCTAAGCAGGTGAACAGTATAAGTGAGGAGAGTGTGTTCCCCTGATGGATTAACATACACGGGACATGTTACCAGGTGAACAGTATAAGTGAGGAGAGTGTGTTCCCCTGATTGTTTAATGCACACGGGACATGTTACCAGGTGAACAGTTTAAGCGAGGAGAGGGTGTTCCCCTGATGGTTTAATATACACGGGACATGTTACCAGGTGAACTCTATAAGTGAGGAGAATGTGTTCCCCAGATTGTTTATTACACACGGGACATGTCACCAGGAGATCAGTATAAGTGAGGAGACTGTTTTCCCCTGATTGTTTAATAAACACGGAACATGTTACCAGGTGAACTTTATAAGTGAGGAGAGTGTGTTCCTCTGATGGTTTAATACACACGGGACATGTTACCAGGTGAACTTTATAAGTGAGGAGAGTGTGTTCCCCTGATTGTTTAATACACATGGGACATGTTACCAAGTGAACAGTATAAGTGAGGAGAGTGTGTTCCCCAGATTGTTTAATACACACAGGCCATGTTACCAGGTGAACAGTATAAGTGAGGAGAATGCGTTCCCCTGATGGTTTAATATACACGGGACATGTCATCAGGTGAGCTCTATAAGTGAGGAGAGTGTGTTCCCCAGATTGTTTAATACACACAGGCCATGTTACCAGGAAAACAGTATAAGTGAGGAGACAGCGTTCCCCTGATGGTTTAATATACGCGGGACATGTTACCAGGTGAACAGTATAAGTGAGGATAGTGTGTTCCCCTGATTGTTTAATACAGACAGGATATGTCACCAGGTGAACAGCACAAGTGAGGAGAGTGTGTTCGCCTGATTGTTTAATATACACGGGACATGTTACCAGGTGAACAGTGTAAGTGAGGAGAGTGTCTTCCCCTGAAGGTTTAATATACATGGGACATGTTACCAGATAAACAGTATAAGTGAGGAGAGTGTGTTCCCCTAATGGTTGAATATACACGGGACATGTTACCAGGTCAACAGTATAAGTGAGGAGAGTGTGTTCCCCTGATTGTTTAATATACATGGGACATGTTACCAGGTGAAAAGTATAAGTGAGGAGAGTGTGTTCCCCTGATGGTTTAATATAAACGTGACATGTTACCAGGTGAACAGTATAAGTGAGGAGAGGTGTGTTCCCCTGTATGTTTAATACACACGGGACATGTTACCAGGTGAACAGTACAAGTGAGGAGAGCTTGTTCCCCTGAGGGTTTAATACACACGGGACATGTTACCAGGTGAAAAGTATAAGTGAGGAGAGTGTGTTCCCCTGATGTTTTAATATAAACGGGACATGTTACCAGGTGAACAGTATAAATGAGGAGAGTGAGTTCCCCTGATGATTTAATATAAACGGGACATGTCACCAGGTGAACAGTATAAGTGAGGAGAGTGTGTTCCCCTGATGGTTTAATACACACGGGACATGTTACCAGGTGAACAGTATAAGTGAGGAGAGTGTGTTCCCCTGATTGTTTAATAGACACGGGACATGTTACCAGGTGAACAGTATAAGTGAGGAGAGTGTGTTCCCCTGATTGTTTAATACACACGGGACATGTTACCAGGTGAACAGAATAGTGAGGAGAGTGTGTTCCTCTGATGGTTTAATACACACGGGACATGTGACCAGATGAACAGTATAAGTGAGGAGAGTGAGTTCCCCAGATGATTTAATATAAACGGGACATGTCACCAGGTGAACAGTATAAGTGAGGAGAGTGTGTTCCCCAGATTGTTTAATGCGCACGGGACATGTTACCAGGTGAACAGTGTAAGTGAGGAGAGTGTGTTCCCCTGATGGTTTAATATACATGGGACATGTTACCAGATAAACAGTATAAGTGAGGAGAGTGTGTTCCCCTGATGGTTTAATGCACACGGGACATGTGACCAGATGAACAGGAGAGTGAGGAGAGTGTCTTATTCTAATGGTTGAATATACACGGGACATGTTACCAGGTGAACAGTATAAGTGAGGAGAGTGTGTTCCCCTGATTGTTTAATACACACGGGACATGTTACCAGGTGAACAGTATAAGTCAGGAGAGCGTGTTCCCCTGAGGGTTTAATATACATGGGACATGTTACCAGGTGATTTCGATAAGTGAGGAGAGTGTGTTTCCCTGATTGTTTAATGCACACGGGACATGTTACCAGGTGAAAAGTATAAGTGAGGAGAGTGTGTTCCCCTGATGGTTTAATATAAACGGGACATGTTACCAGGTGAACAGTATAAGTGAGGTGAGTGTGTTCCCCTGATGATTTAATATAAACGGGACATGTCACCAGGTGAACAGTATAAGTGAGGTGAGTGTGTTCCCATGATGGTTTAATATACACTGGACACGTCACCAGGTCAACAGGAGAAGTGAGGAGAGTGTGTTCCCCTGAGGGTTTAATATACATGGGACATGTTAACAGGTGATTTCTATAAGTGAGGAGAGTGTGTTCCCCTGATGGTTTAATACAAACGGGACATGTCACCAGGTGAACAGTATAAGTGAGGAGAGGTGTGTTCCCCTGATGGTTTAATACACACGGGACATGTTACCAGGTGAATAGTGTAAGTGAGGAGAGTGTGTTCCCCTGATTGTTTAATATAAACGGGACATGTTACCAGGTGAACAGCAAAAGTGAGGAGAGTGTGTTATTCTAATGGTTGAATATACACGGCACATGTTACCAGGTGAACAGTATAAGTGAGGAGAGTGTGTTCCCCTGATTGTTTAATACACACGGGACATGTTACCAGGTGAACAGTATAAGTGAGGAAAGTGTGTTCCCCTGATTGTTTAATGCACATTGAACATGTTACCAGGTGAACAGTATAAGTGAGGAGAGTGTGCTCCCCTGATTGTTTAATGCACACGGGACATGTTACCAGGTGAACAGTATAAGTGAGGAGAGTGTGTTCCCCTGATTGTTTAATGCACATTGAACATGTTACCAGGTGAACAGTATAAGTGAGGAGAGTGTGCTCCCCTGATTGTTTAATGCACACGGGACATGTTACCAGGTGAACAGTACAAGTGAGGAGAGTGTGTTCCCCTGATTGTTTAATGCACATTGGACATGTTCCCAGGTGAACAGTATAAGTGAGGAGAGCGTGTTCACCTGAGGGTTTAATATACATGGGACATGTTACCAGGTGATTTCTATAAGTGAGGAGAGTGTGTTCCCCTGATGGTTTAATACAAACGGGACATGTCACCAGGTGAACAGTATAAGTGAGGAGAGGTGTGTTCCCCTGCATGTTTAATACACACGGGACATGTTACCAGGTGAAAAGTATAAGTGAGGAGAGTGTGTTCCCCTGATGGTTTAATATAAACGGGACATGTTACCAGGTGAACAGTATAAGTGAGGTGAGAGTGTTCCCCTGATGATTTAATATAAACGGGACATGTCACCAGGTGAACAGTATAAGTGAGTTGAGTGTGTTCCCATGATGGTTTAATATACACGGGACATGTCACCAGGTCAACAGGAGAAGTGAGGAGAGTGTGTTCCCCTGATGGTTTAATACACACGGGACATGTTACCAGGTGAACAGTATAAGTGAGGAGAGTGTGTTCCCCTGATTGTTTAATACGCACAGGACATGTTACCAGGTGAACAGTATAACTGAGGAGAGTTTGTTTCCCTGATTGTTTAATATACATGGGACATATTACCAGATAAACAGTATAAGTGAGGAGAGTGTGTTCCCCTGATTGTTTAATACACACGGGACATGTTACCAGGTGAACAGTGTAAGTGAGGAGAGTGTGTTCCCCTGATGGTTTAATATACATGGGACATATTACCAGATAAACAGTATAAGTGAGGAGAGTGTGTTCCCCTGATGGTTTAATGCACACGGGACAAGTGACCAGGTGAACATTATAAGTGAGGAGACTGTTTTCCCCTGATTGTTTAATAGACACGGTACATGTTACCAGGTGAAAAGTATAAGTGAGGAGAGTGTGTTCCCCTGATTGTTTAATACACACGGGACATGTTACCAGATGAACAGTATAAGTGAGGAGAGTGTGTTCCCCTGATGGTTTTATATACACAGGACATGTTACCAGGTGAACAGAATAAGTGAGGAGACTGCGTTCCCCTGATGGTTTAATATACACGGGACATGTCACCAGGTGAACAGCATAAGTGAGGAGAGTGTGTTCCCCTGATTGTTTAATATACACGGGACATGTTACCAGGTGAACAGTGTAAGTGAGGAGACTGTGTTCCCCTGATTGTTTAATATACACGGGACATGTTACCAGATAAACAGTATAAGTGAGGAGAGTGTGTTCCCCTGATGGTTTAATATAAACGGGACATGTCACCAGGTGAACAGTATTAGTGAGGTGAGTATGTTCCCATGATGGTTTAATATACATGGGACATGTCACCAGGTCTACATTATAAGTGAGGAGAGTGTGTTCCCCTGATGGTTTAATACACACGGGACATGTTACCAGGTGAACAGTATAAGTGAGGAGAGTGTGTTCCCCTGATTGTTTAATACGCACGGGACATGTTACCAGGTGAACAGTGTAAATGAGGAGAGTGTGTTCCCCTGATGGTTTAATATACATGGGCATGTTACCAGATAAACAGTATAAGTGAGGAGAGTGCGTTCCCCTGATGGTTTAATGCACACGGGACATGTTACCAGGTGAACCGTATAAGTGAGGTGAGTGTGTTCCCCTGATGATTTAATATAAACGGGACATGTCACCAGGTGAACAGTATAAGTGAGGTGAGTGTGTTCCCATGATGGTTTAATATACATGGGACATGTCACCAGGTCTACATTATAAGTGAGGAGACTGTGTTCCCCTGATGGTTTAATACACACGGGACATGTTACCAGGTGAACAGTATAAGTGAGGAGAGTGTGTTCCCCTGATGGTTTAATACACACGGGACATGTTACCAGGTGAACAGTATAAGTGAGGAGAGTGTGTTATTCTAATGGTTGAATATACACGGGACATGTTACCAGGTGAACGGTATAAGTGAGGAGAGTGTGTTCCCCTGATTGTTTAATACAAACGGGACATGTTACCAGGTGAACAGTATAAGTGAGGAGAGTGTGTTATTCTAATGGTTGAATATACACGGGACATGTTACCAGGTGAACAGTATAAGTGAGGAGAGTGTGTTCCCCTGATTGTTTAATACACACGGGACATGTACCAGGTGAACAGTATAAGTGAGGAGAGTGTGTTCCCCTGATTGTTTAATGCACATTGGACATGTTACCAGGTGAACAGTATAAGTGAGGAGAGTGTGTTCCCCTGATTGTTAAATAGACACGGGACATGTTACCAGGTGAACAGTATAAGTGAGGAGAGTGTGTTCCCCTGATTGTTAAATAGACACGGGACATGTTACCAGGTGAACAGTATAAGTGAGGAGAGTGTGTTCCCCTGATTGTTTAATACACACGGGACATGTTACCAGGTGAACAGTATAAGTGAGGAGAGTGTGTTCCCCTGATTGTTTAATACACACGGGACATGTTACCAGGTGAACAGTATAAGTGAGGAGAGTGTGTTCCCCTGATTGTTTAATATACGCGGGACATGTTTCCAGGTGAACAGTGTAAGTGAGGAGAATGTGTTCCCCTGATTGTTTAATACACACGGGACATGTTACCAGGTGAACAGTATAAGTGAGGAGAGTGTGTTCCCCTGATTGTTTAATACACACGGGACATGTTACCAGGTGAACAGAAGAAGTGAGGAGAGTGTTTTCCCCTGATTGTTCAATGCACACTGGACATGTTACCAGGTGAACAGTATAAGTGAGGAGAGTGTGTTCCCCTGATGGTTTAATATACACGGGACATGTTACCAGGTGAACAGCATAAGTGAGGAGAGTGTGTTCCCCTGAAGGTTTAATATACACCGGACATGTTACCAGGTGAACAGTATAAGTGAGGAGAGTGTGTTCCCCTGATTGTTTAATACACACGGGACATGTTACCAGGTGAACAGAATAAGTGAGGAGAGTGTATTCCCCTGATGGTTTAATATACATGGGACATGTTACCAGGTGAACAGTATAAGTGAGGAGAGTGTCTTCCCTGATGGTTTAATATACACGGGACATGTTACCAGGTGAACAGTATAAGTGAGGAGAATGTGTTCCCCTGATTGTTTAATATACACGGGACATGTTCCCAGGTGAACAGTATAAGTGAGGAGAGTGTGTTCCCCTGATGGTTTAATATACACGGGACATGTTACCAGATGAACAGTATCAGTGAGGAGAGTGTGTTCCCCTGATGGTTTAATGCACACAGGGCATGTTACCAGGTGAACAGTATAAGTGAGGAGAATCTGTTCCCCTGATTGATGAATACATCCGGGACATGTTGCCAGGTGAACAGTATAAGTGAGGAGAGTGTGTTCCCCTGATGGTTTAATATACATGGGACATGTCACCAGGTGAACAGTATAAGTGAGGAGAGTGTGTTCCCCTGATGGTTTAATATACACGGGACATGTTACCAGGTGAACAGTATAAGTGAGGTGAGTTTGTTCCCCTGATGGTTTAATACACACGGGACATGTCACCAGGTGAACAGTATAAGTGAGGAGACTGTGTTCCCCTGATGGTTTAATACTGTCGGGACATTTCCCCAGGTGAACAGTATAAGTGAGGAGAGTTTGTTCCCCTGATTGTTTAATATACACAGGACATGTTACCAGGTGAACAGTATAAGTGAGGTGAGTTTGTTCCCCTGATGGTTTAATATACACGGGACATGTTACCAGGTGAACAGTATAAGTGAGGTGAGTTTGTTCCCCTGATGGTTTAATATACACGGGACATGTTACCAGATGAACAGTATAAGTGAGGAGAGTGTGTTCCCCTGATTGTTTAATATACACGCGACATGTTACCAGGTGACCAGTATAAGTGAGGAGAGTGAGTTCCCCTGATGGTTTAATATAAATGGGACATGTTACCAGGTGAATGTATAAGTGAGGAGAGTGTTTTCCCCTGATTGTTTAATATACACGGGACATGTTACCAGGTGAACAGTATAAGTGAGGAGAGTGTGTTCCCCTGATTGTTTAATATACACAGGACAAGTTACCAGGTGAACAGTAGAAGTGAGGAGAGTGTGTTCCCCTGATTGTTTAATATACACGGGACATGTTACCAGGTGAACAGTATAAGTGAGGAGAGTGAGTTCCCCTGATGGTTTAATATACACCGGACATGATACCAGGTGAATGTATAAGTGAGGAGAGTGTTTTCCCCTGATTGTTTAATATACACGGGACATGTTACCAGGTGAACAGTATAAGTGAGGAGAGTGTGTTCCCCTGATGGTTTAATATACACAGGACAAGTTACCAGGTGAACAGTAGAAGTGAGGAGAGTGTGTTCCCCTGATTGTTTAATATACACGGGACATGTTACCAGGTGAACAGTATAAGTGAGGAGAGTGAGTTCCCCTGATGGTTTAATATACACCGGACATGATACCAGGTGAATGTATAAGTGAGGAGAGTGTTTTCCCCTGATTGTTTAATATACACGGGACATGTTACCAGGTGAACAGTATAAGTGAGGAGAGTGTGTTCCCCTGATGGTTTAATATACACCGGACATGTTACCAGGTGAATGTATAAGTGAGGAGAGTGTTTTCCCCTGATTGTTTAATATACACGGGACATGTTGCCAGGTGAACAGTATAAGTGAGGAGAGTGTGTTCCCCTGATTGTTTAATATACACAGGACATGTTACCAGGTGAACAGTAGAAGTGAGGAGAGTGTGTTCCCCTGATGGTTTAATATACACAGGACATGTTAGCAGGTGAACAGTATAAGTGAGGAGAATGTATTCCCCTGATGGTTTAATATACACGGGACATGTTACCAGGTGAGCAGTATAAGTGAGGAGAGTGTGTTCCCCTGATGGTCTAATATACACGGGACATGTTACCAGGTGAACAGTATATGTGAAGAGAGTGTGTTCCCCTGATGGTATAATATACACGGGACATGTTACCAGCTGAACAGCATAAGTGAGGAGAAGGCTTTCCCCTGATGATTTAATATACATGGGACATGTTACCAGGTGAACAGAATAAGTGAAGAGAGCCTGTTCCCCTGATTGCTTAATATACGTGGGACATGTTACAAGGTGACGAGTATAAGTGAGGAGAGTGTTTTCCCCTCATTGTTTAATATACACGGGACATGTTAGCAGGTGAACAGTATCAGTGAGGAGAATGTGTTCCCCTGATGGTTTAATATACACGGGACATGTTACCAGGTGAACAGTATAAGTGAGGAGAGTGTGTTCCCCTGATTGTTTAATACTCACGGGACATGTTACCAGGTGAACAGTATAAGTGTGGAGAGTGTGTTCCCCTGATGTTTTAACACGCACGGGACATGTTACCAGGTGAACAGTATAAGTGAGGAGAGTGTGTTCCCCTGATGGTTTAATATACACAGGACATGTTCCCAGGTGAACAGTATAAGTGAGGAGAGTGTGTTCCCCTGATTGTTTAATACACATGGGACATGTTACCAGGTGAACAGTATAAGTGAGGTGAGTGTGTTCCCCTGATGGTTTAATATACACGGGACATGTTACCAGGTGAACAGTATAAGTGAGGAGAGTGTGTTCCCCAGATGGTTTAATATACACAGGACATGTCACCAGGTGAAAAGTATAAGTCAGGAGAGTGTGTTCCCCTGATTTTTTAATACTCACGGGACATGTTACCAGGTGAACTGTATTTGTGAAGAGAGTGTGTTCCCCTGATGGTTTAATATACACGGGACATGTAACCAGGTGAAGAGTATAAGTGAGGAGACTGTGTTCCCCAGATGGTTTAATATACACGGGACATGTTACCAGGTGGACAGTATAAGTGATGAGAGTGTGTTCCCCTGATGGTTTAATATACACAGAACATGTCACCAGGTGAAAAGTAAAAGTCAGGAGAGTGTGTTCCCCTGATGGTTTAATATACACGAGACATGTTACCAGGTGAAGAGCATAAGTGAGGAGAGCGTGTTCCCCAGATGGTTTAATATACACGAGACATATTACCAGGTGAACTGTATAAGTGAGGAGAGTGTGTTCCCCTGATTGTTTAATATACACAGGACAAGTTACTAGGTGAACAGTAGAAGTGAGGAGAGTGTGTTCCCCTGATTGTTTAATATACACGCGACATGTTACCAGGTGACCAGTATAAGTGAGGAGAGTGAGTTCCCCTGATGGTTTAATATACACCGGACATGATACCAGGTGAATGTATAAGTGAGGAGAGTGTTTTCCCCTGATCGTTTAATATACACGGGACATGTTACCAGGTGAACAGTATAAGTGAGGAGAGTGTGTTCCCCTGATTGTTTAATATGCACAGAACATGTTACCAGGTGAACAGTATAAGTGAGGAGAGTGTGTTCCCCTGATGGTTTAATATACACCGGACATGTTACCAGGTGAATGTATAAGTGAGGAGAGTGTTTTCCCCTGATTGTTTAATATACACGGGACATGTTGCCAGGTGAACAGTATAAGTGAGGAGAGTGTGTTCCCCTGATTGTTTAATATACACAGGACATGTTACCAGGTGAACAGTAGAAGTGAGGAGAGTGTGTTCCCCTGATGGTCTAATATGCACGGGACATGTTACCAGGTGAGCAGTATAAGTGAGGAGAGTGTGTTCCCCTGATGGTCTAATATACACGGGACATGTTACCAGGTGAACAGTATATGGAAAGAGAGTGTGTTCCCCTGATGGTATAATATACATGGGACATGTTACCAGCTGAACAGCATAAGTGAGGAGAAGGCTTTCCCCTGATGATTTAATATACATGGGACATGTTACCAGGTGAACAGAATAAGTGAAGAGAGCCTGTTCCCCTGATTGCTTAATATACGTGGGACATGTTACAAGGTGACGAGTATAAGTGAGGAGAGTGTTTTCCCCTCATTGTTTAATATACACGGGACATGTTAGCAGGTGAACAGTATCAGTGAGGAGAATGTGTTCCCCTGATGGTTTAATATACACGGGACATGTTACCAGGTGAACAGTATATGTGAGGAGAGTGTATTCCCCTGATGGTTTAATATACACAGGACATGTTACCAGGTGAACAGTATAAGTGAGGAGAGTGTGTTCCCCTGATTGTTTAATACACATGGGACATGTTACCAGGTGAACAGTATAAGTGAGGTGAGTGTGTTCCCCTGATGGTTTAATATACACGGGACATGTTACCAGGTGAACAGTATAAGTGAGGAGAGTGTGTTCCCCAGATGGTTTAATATACACAGGACATGTCACCAGGTGAAAAGTATAAGTCAGGAGAGTGTGTTCCCCTGATTTTTTAATACTCACGGGACATGTTACCAGGTGAACAGTATATGTGAAGAGAGTGTGTTCCCCTGATGGTTTAATATACACGGGACATGTAACCAGGTGAACTGTATAAGTGAGGAGAGTGTGTTCCCCTCATGGTTTAATATACACGGGACTTATTAACAGGTGAACAGTATAAGTGAGGAGAGGGCTTTCCCCTGATGGTTTAATATACACGGGACATGTTACCAGGTGAAGAGTATAAGTGAGGAGAGTGTGTTCCCCAGATGGTTTAATATACACGGGACATGTTACCAGGTGGAAGTATAAGTGATGAGAGTGTGTTCCCCTGATGGTTTAATATACACAGAACATGTCACCAGGTGAAAAGTAAAAGTCAGGAGAGTGTGTACCCCTGATGGTTTAATATACACGAGACATGTTACCAGGTGAAGAGTATAAGTGAGGAGAGTGTGTTCCCCAGATGGTTTAATATCCACGAGACATGTTACCAGGTGAACAGTATAAGTGAGGAGAGTGTGTTCCCCAGATGGTTTAATATACACGGGACATGTTACCAGGTGAACAGTATAAGTGAGGAGAGTGTGTTCCCCTGATGGTTTAATATACACGAGACATGTTACCAGGTGAACAGTATAATGAGGATACTGTATTCCCCTGATGGTTCAATATACACGGGACATGTTAGCTGGTAAACAGGATAAGTGAGGAGAATGTGTTCCCCTGATTGTTTAATACACACGGGACATGTTACCAGGTGAACAGTATATGTGAAGAGACTGTGTTCCCCTGATGGTTTAATATACATGGGACATGTTACCAGATGAACAGTGTAAGTGAGGAGAGTGTGTTCCCCTGATTGTTTAATACACACGGGACATGTCACCAGGTGATCAGTAAAAGTGAGGAGAGTGTGTTCCCCTGATGGTTTAATACACAAAGGACATGTTACCAGGTGAACAGTATAAGTGAGGAGAGGGCTTTCCCCTGATGGTTTAATATACAAGGGACATGTTACCAGGTGAACAGTATAAGTGAGGAGAATGTGTTCCCCTGATGGTTTGATATACACGGGACATGTTACCAGCTGAACAGTATAATGAGGATACTGTATTCCCCTGATGGTTCAATATACACGGGACATGTTAGCTGGTAAACAGTATAAGTGAGGAGAATGTATTCCCCTGATGGTTTAATATACACGGGACATGTTACCAGGTGAACAGTATAAGTGAGGAGAGTGTGTTCCCCTGATGGTTTAATATACACGGGACATGTTACCAGCTGAACAGTATAAGTGAGGAGAGTGTGTTCCCCTGATTGTTAAATATAAACGGGACATGTTACCAGATGAACAGTATAAGTGAGGAGAGTGTGTTCCCCAGATGGTTTAATATACACGGGACATGTTACCAGGTGAACAGGAGAAGTGAGGAGAGTGTGTTGCCCTCATGGTTTAATATACACGGGACATGTTACAACGTGAACAGTATAAGTGAGGAGAGTGTGTTCCCCTGATGGTTTATTACACCCGGGACATGTTACCAGGTGATCAGTAGAAGTGAGGAGATTGTGTTCCCATGATGGATTAACAGGCAGGGGACATGTTACCAGGTGAACAGTATAAGTGAGGTGAGTGTGTTCCCCTGATGGTTTAATATACATGGGACATGTTACCAGGTGAACAGAATAAGTGAAGAGAGCGTGTTCCCCTGATTGTTTAATGTACGTGGCACATGTTACCAGGTGACGAGTATATGTGAGGAGACTGTGTTCCCCTAATGGTTTAATATAAACGGGACATGTTACCAGGTGAACAGTATAAGTGAGGAGAGTGTGTTCCCCAGATGGTTTAATACACACGGGACATGTTTCCAGGTGAAAAGTATATGTGAAGCGAGTGTGTTCCCCTGATGGTTAAATATAAACGGGACATGTTAGCAGGTGAACAGAATAAGTGAGGAGAGTGTGTTCCCCAGATGGTTTAATATACACGGGACATGTTACCAGGTGAACAGTATAAGTGAGGAGAGTGTGTTCCCCTGATGGTTTAATATACACGGGACATGTTACCAGGTGAACAGTATAAGTGAGGAGAGTGTGTTCCCCTGATTGTTTAATACACACGGGACATGTTACCAGGTGAACAGTATATGTGAAGCGAGTGTGTTCCCCTGATGGTTTAATATACGTGGGACATGTTACCAAATGACGAGTATAAGTGAGGAGAGTGTGTTCCCCTGATGGTTTAATATACACGCGACATGCTACCAGGTGAACAGTATAGGTGAGGAGAATGTGTTCCCCTCATGGTTTAATATACATGGGACATGTTACCAGGTGAACAGTATAAGTGAGGAGAGTGTGTTCCCCTGATTGTTTAATACACCCGGGACATGTCACCAGGTCAACAGTATAAGTGAGGAGAGTGTGTTCCCCTGATGGTTTAATACACCCGGGACATGTTACCAGGTGATCAGTATAAGTGAGGAGATTGTGTTCCCATGATGGTTTCACAGGCAGGGGACATGTTACCAGGTGAACAGTATAAGTGAGGAGAGTGTGTTCCCCTGATGATTTAATATAAATGGGACATGTTACCAGGTGAACAGAATAAGTGAAGAGAGCGTGTTCCCCTGATTGTTTAATGTACGTGGGACATGTTACCAGGTGACGAGTATAAGTGAGGAGAGTGTGTTCCTCTAATTGTTTAATATACACGGGACTTATTACCAGGTGAACAGTATAAGTGAGGAGAGGGCTTTCCCCTGATGGTTTAATGCACACGGGACATGATACCAGGTGAACAGTATAAGTGAGGACAGTGAGTTCCCCTGATGGTTTAATACACACGGGACATGTTACCACGTGAAAAGAAAAGGGAGGAGAGTGTCTTCCCCTGATGGTTTAATACTGACGGGACATGTGACCAGGTGAACAGTGTAAGTGAGGAGAGTTTGTTCCCCTGATGGTTTAATACTGACGGGACATGTCACCAGGTGATCAGTATAAGTGAGGAGAGTGTGTTCCCCTGATGGTTTAATATACACAGGACATGATACCAGGTGAACAGGAGAGTGAGGAGAGTGTGTTCCCTTGATTGTTTAATACACAAAGGACATGTTACCAGGTGAACAGTATAAGTGAGGAGAGGGCTTTCCCCTGATGGTTTAATATACAAGGGACATGTTACCAGGTGAACAGTATAAGTGAGGAGAATGTGTTCCCCTGATGGTTTGATATACACGGGACATGTCACCAGGTGAACATTATAAGTGAGGAGAGTGTGTTCCCCTGATGGTTTAATATACACCGGACATGTCACCAGGTGAACAGTATAAGTGAGGAGAGTGTGTTCCCCAGATTGTTTAATATACACGGGACATGTCACCAGGTGAAAAGTATAAGTCAGGAGATTGTGTACCCCTGATTTTTTAATGTTAGCTGGTAAACAGTATAAGTGAGGAGAATGTATTCCCCTGATGGTTTAATATACACGGGATATGTTACCAGGTGAACAGTATAAGTCAGGTGAGTGTGTTCCCCTGATGGTATAATATACACGGGACATGTTACCAGCTGAACAGTATAAGTGAGGAGAGTGTGTTCCCCTGATTGTTAAATATAAACGGGACATGTTACCAGGTGAACAGTATAAGTGAGGAGAGTGTGTTCCCCAGATGGTTTAATATACACGGGACATGTTTGCAGGTGAACAGTATATGTGAAGCGAGTGTGTTCCCTCGATGGTTTAATATACATGGGACATGTTACCAGTTGAACAGGATAAGCGAGGAGAGTGTGTTGCCCTGATGGTTTAATATACACGGGACATGTTACAACGTGAACAGTATAAGTGAGGAGAGTGTGTTCCCCTGATTGTTTAATACACACGGGACATGTTACCAGGTGAACAGTATAAGTGAGGAGAGTGTGTTGCCCTGATGGTTTAATATGCACGGGACATGTTACAACGTGAACAGTATAAGTGAGGAGAGTGTGTTCCCCTGATTGTTTAATACACACTGGACATGTTACCAGGTGAACAGTATATGTGAAGCGAGTGTGTTCCCCTGATGGTTTAATATACATGGGACATGTTACCAGTTGAACAGGATAAGCGAGGAGAGTGTTTTCCCCTGATTGTTTAATACACACGGGACATGTTACCAGGTGACGAGTATAAGTGAGGAGAGTGTGTTCCCCTGATGGTTTAATGCACACGGGACATGTTACCAGGTGAACAGTATAAGTGAGGAGAGTCTGTTCCCCTGATGGTTTAATACACATGGGACATGTTACCACATGAACAGTATAAGAGAGCAGATTGTGTTCACCTGATGGTTTAATATACACGGGACATGTCACCAGGTGAACATTATAAGTGAGGAGAGTGTGTTCCCCTCATGGTTTAACATACATGGGACATGTTACCAGATGACCAGTATAGGTGAGGAGAATGTGTTCCCCTCATGGTTTAATATACATGGGACATGTTACCAGGTGAACAGTATAAGTGAGGAGAGTGTGTTCCCCTGATTGTTTAATACACCCGGGACATGTTACCAGGTCAACAGTATAAGTGAGGAGAGTGTGTTCCCCTGATGGTTTAATACACCCGGGACATGTTACCAGGTGATCAGTATAAGTGAGGAGAGTATGTTCCCATGATGGTTTAACAGGCAGGGGACATGTTACCAGGTGAACAGTATAAGTGAGGAGAGTGTGTTCCCCTGATGGTTTAATATACACTGGACATGTTTCCAGGTGAACAGTATAAGTGAGGAGAGTGTGTTCCCCTGATTGTTTAATACACACGGGACATGTTACCAGGTGAACAGTATAAGTGAGGAGAGTGTGTTGCCCTGATGGTTTAATATGCACGGGACATGTTACAACGTGAACAGTATAAGTGAGGAGAGTGTGTTCCCCTGATTGTTTAATACACACTGGACATGTTACCAGGTGAACAGTATATGTGAAGCGAGTGTGTTCCCCTGATGGTTTAATATACATGGGACATGTTACCAGTTGAACAGGATAAGCGAGGAGAGTGTTTTCCCCTGATTGTTTAATACACACGGGACATGTTACCAGGTGACGAGTATAAGTGAGGAGAGTGTGTTCCCCTGATGGTTTAATGCACACGGGACATGTTACCAGGTGAACAGTATAAGTGAGGAGAGTCTGTTCCCCTGATGGTTTAATACACATGGGACATGTTACCACATGAACAGTATAAGAGAGCAGATTGTGTTCACCTGATGGTTTAATATACACGGGACATGTCACCAGGTGAACATTATAAGTGAGGAGAGTGTGTTCCCCTCATG
The DNA here is from genome assembly GCF_036365525.1 of Heterodontus francisci. Taxonomy (NCBI): domain Eukaryota; kingdom Metazoa; phylum Chordata; class Chondrichthyes; order Heterodontiformes; family Heterodontidae; genus Heterodontus; species Heterodontus francisci. Next base: position 347,533 of record NW_027141546.1, read on the forward strand.
GTTTAACATACATGGGACATGTTACCAGATGACCAGTATAGGTGAGGAGAATGTGTTCCCCTCATGGTTTAATATACATGGGACATGTTACCAGGTGAACAGTATAAGTGAGGAGAGTGTGTTCCCCTGATTGTTTAATACACCCGGGACATGTTACCAGGTCAACAGTATAAGTGAGGAGAGTGTGTTCCCCTGATGGTTTAATACACCCGGGACATGTTACCAGGTGATCAGTATAAGTGAGGAGAGTATGTTCCCATGATGGTTTAACAGGCAGGGGACATGTTACCAGGTGAACAGTATAAGTGAGGAGAGTGTGTTCCCCTGATGGTTTAATATACACTGGACATGTTTCCAGGTGAACAGTGTAAGTGAGGAGAGTGTGTTCCCCTGATGGTTTAATATACAAGGGACATGTTACCAAGTGAACAGTATAAGAGAGGAGAGTGTGTTCCCCTGATAGTTTAATACACACGGGACATGTCACCAGGTAAACAGTGTAAGTGAGGAGAGTGTGTTCCCCTGATGGTTTAATACACCCGGGACATGTTACCAGGTGATCAGTATAAGTGAGGAGAGTATGTTCCCATGATGGTTTAACAGGCAGGGGACATGTTACCAGGTGAACAGTATAAGTGAGGAGAGTGTGTTCCCCTGATGGTTTAATATACACTGGACATGTTTCCAGGTGAACAGTATAAGTGAGGAGAGTGTGTTCCCCTGATTGTTTAATACACACGGGACATGTTACCAGGTGAACAGTATAAGTGAGGAGAGTGTGTTGCCCTGATGGTTTAATATACACTGGACATGTTTCCAGGTGAACAGTGTAAGTGAGGAGAGTGTGTTCCCCTGATAGTTTAATACACACGGGACATGTCACCAGGTAAACAGTGTAAGTGAGGAGAGTGTGTTCCCCTGATGGTTTAATACACACGGGACATGTTACCAGGTAAACAGTGTAAGTGAGGAGAGTGAGTTCCCCTGATGGTTTAATACAAACAGGACATGTTACCAGGTGAACAGTGTAAGTGAGGAGAGTGTGTTCCCCTGATTGTTTAAAATACACGGGAAATGTTAGCAGGTGAACAGTATAAGTGAGGAGAATGTATTCCCCTGATGGTTTAATATAAACGGGACATGTTACCAGGTAAACAGTATAAGTGAGGTGAGTGTGTTCCCCTGATGGTTTAATATACACGGGACATGTTACCAGGTGAACAGTATAAGTGAGGAGAGTGTGTTCCCCTGATGGTTTAGTATACACAGGACATGTCACCAGGTGAAAAGTATAAGTCAGGAGAGTGTGTTCCCCTGATTTTTTAATACTCACGGGACATGTTACCTGGTGAGCAGTATAAGTGAGGAGAAAGTGTTCCCCTGTTGGTCTAATATACACGGGACATGTTACCAGGTGAACAGTATATGTGAAGAGAGTGTGTTCCCCTGATGGTATAATATACACGGGACATGTTAGCAGGTGAACAGTATCAGTGAGGAGAATGTGTTCCCCTGATGGGTTAATATATACAGGACATGTTACCAGGTGAACAGTATAAGTGAGGAGAGTGTGTTCCCCTGATTGTTAAATATAAACGGGACATGTTACCAGGTGAACAGTACAAGTGAGGAGAGTGTGTTCCCCAGATGGTTTAATATACACGGGACATGTTACCAGGTGAACAGTATAAGTGAGGAGAGTGTGTTCCCCTGATTGTTTAATATACATGGGACATGTTACCAGTTGAACAGTATAAGTGAAGAGAGCGTGTTCCCATGATTGTTTAATATACGTGGGACATGTTACCAGGTGACGAGTATAAGTGAGGAGAGTGTGTTCCCCAGATGGTTTAATATACACGGGACATGTTACCAGGTGAACAGTATAAGTGAGGAGAGTGTGTTCCCCTGATTGTTTAATATACACAGGACATGTTACCAGGTGAACATTATAACTGAGGAGAGTGTGTTCCCCTGATTGTTTAATGCACACTGGACATGTTGCCAGATGAACAGTATAAGTGAAGAGAGTGTGTTCCCCTGATGGTTTAATATACATGGGACATGTTAGCAGGTGAACAGTATAAGTGAGGAGAGTGTGTTCCCCTGATGGTTTAATATACACAGGACATGTTAGCAGGTGAACAGTATAAGTGAGGAGAATGTGTTCCCCTGATGGTTTGTATATACACGGGACATATTAGCAGGTTAACAGTATAAGTGAGGAGAGTGTGTTCCCCTGATGGTTTAATACACAAGGGACATGTTACCAGGTGAACAGTATAAGTGAGGAGAATGTATTCCCCTGATGGTTTAATACACACGGGACATGTTACCAGGTGAACAGTATAAGTGAGGAGAGTGTGTTCCCCTGATGGTTTAATATACACGGGACATGTTACCAGGTGAACAGTATAAGTAAGGAGAGTGTGTTCCCCTGATGGTTTAATACACAAGGGACATGTTACCAGGTGAACAGTATAAGTGAGGAGAATGTATTCCCCTGATTGTTTAATATACACGGGACATATTAGCAGGTTAACAGTATAAGTGAGGAGAGTGTGTTCCCCTGATGGTTTAATACACAAGGGACATGTTACCAGGTGAACAGTATAAGTGAGGAGAGTGTGTTCCCCTGAAGGTTTAATATACACCTGACATGTTACCAGGTGAACAGTATAAGTGAGGAGAGTGTGTTCCCCTGATTGTTTAATACACACGGGACATGTTACCAGGTGAACAGAATAAGTGAGGAGAGTGTGTTCCCCTGATGGTTTAATATACATGGGACATGTTACCAGGTGAACAGTATAAGTGAGGAGAGTGTCTTCCCCTGATGGTTTAATATACACGGGACATGTTACCAGGTGAACAGTATAGTGAGGAGAATGTGTTCCCCTGATTGATGAATACATCCGGGACATGTTGCCAGGTGAATAGTATAAGTGAGGAGAGTGTGTTCCCCTGATGTTTTAATACACAGGGGACATGTCACCAGGTGAACAGTATAAGTGAGGATAGTGTGTTTCCATGATGTTTTAATACACAGGGGACATGTCACCAGGTGAACAGTATAAGTGAGGAGATTGTGTTCCCCTGATGGTTTAATACTCAGGGGACATGTCACCAGGTGAACAGTGTAAGTGAGGAGCGTGTGTTCCACTGATGGTTTAATACGCACGGGACATGTCACCAAGTGAACTGTATAAGTGAGGAGAGTGTGTTCCCCTGATGTTTTAATACACAGGGGACATGTCACCAGGTGAACAGTATAAGTGAGGAGAGTGTGTTCCCCTGATGGTTTAATACACACGGGACATGTTACCAGGTGAACAGTATAAGTGAGGAGAGTGTGTTCCCCTGATGGTTTAATATACACAGGACATGTTACCAGGTGAACAGTATAAGTGAGGAGAGTGTGTTCCCCTGATGGTTTAATATGCACGGGACATGTTACCAGGTGAACAATATAAGTGAGGAGAGTGTGTTCCCCTGATGGTTTAATATGCACGGGACATGTTACCAGGTGAACAGTATAAGTGAGGAGAGTGTGTTCCCCTGATGGTTTAATATACACAGGACATGTTACCAGGTGAACAGTATAAGTGAGGAGAGTGTGTTCCCCTGATTGTTTAATACGCACGGGACATGTTACCAGTTGAACAGTATAAGTGAGGAGAGTGTGTTCCCCTGATGGTTTAATATACACAGGACATGTTCCCAGGTGAACAGTATAAGTGAGGAGAGTGTGTTCCCCTGATTGTTTAATATGCACGGGACATGTTACCAGGTGAACAGTATAAGTGAGGAGAGTGTGCTCTCCTGATGGTTTAATATACACAGGACATGTTACCAGGTGAACAGTATAATTGAGGAGATTGTGTTCCCCTGATGGTTTAATATGCACGGGACTTGTTACTAGGTGAACAGTATAAGTGAGGAGAGTGTGTTCCCCTGATTGTTTAATACGCACGGGACATGTTACCAGGTGAACAATATAAGTGAGGAGATTGTGTTCCCCTGATGGTTTAATACGCACGGGACATGTTTCCAGGTGAAAAGTATTAGTGAGGAGAGTGTGTTCCACTGATGGTTTAATATGCACGGGACATGTTACCAGGTGAACAGTATAAGTGAGGAGAGTGTGTTCCCCTGATTGTTTAATATGCAAGGGACATGTTACCAGGTGAACAGTATAAGTGAGGAGACTGTGTTCCCCTGATGGTTTAATATACACAGGACATGTTACCAGGTGAACAGTATAAGTGAGGAGAGTGTGTTCCCCTGATGGTTTAATATGCACGGGACATGTTACCAGGTGAACAGTATAAGTGAGGAGAGTGTGTTCCCCTGATTGTTTAATACGCACGGGACATGTTACCAGGTGAACAGTATAAGTGAGGAGAGTGTGTTCCCCTGATGGTTTAATATACATGGGGCATGTTACCAGATGAACAGATTGTCGTGAGGAGAGTGTGTTCCACTGATGGTTTAATACAGAGGGGACATGTCAACAGGTGAAAAGTATAAGTGAGGAGAGTGTGTTCCCCTGATGGTTTAATATACACGGGACATGTTACCAGATGAACAGATTATAGTGAGGAGAGTGTGGTCCACTGATGGTTTAATACACACGGGACATGTTACCAGGTGAACAGTATAAGTGAGGAGAGTGTGTTCCCCTGATGGTTTAATATACACAGGACATGTTACCAGGAGAACAGTACAAGAGAGGAGAGTGTGTTCCCCTGATAGTTTAATACACACGGGACATGTTACAAGGTGCATAGTATAAGTGAGGAGAGTGTATTCCCCTGATTTTTTAATACACACAGGACATGTTACCAGGTGAACAGTATAAGTGAGGAGAGTGTGTTCCCCTGATTGTTTAATACACACGAGACATGTCACCAAATGAACTGTATAAGTGAGGAGAGTGTGTTCCCCTGATGGTTTAATGCACACAGGACATGTTACCAGGTCAACAGTATAAGTGAGGAGAGTGTGTTCCCCTGATGGTTTAATATACACGGGACATGTTTCCAGGTGATCAGTGTAAGTGAGGAGAGTGTGTTCCCCTGATTGTTTAATACGCACGGGACTTGTCACCAAGTGAACTATATAAGTGAGGAGAATGTGTTCCCCTGATTGTTTAATATACACGGGACATGTTACCAGGTGAACAGTATAAGTGAGGAGAGTGTGTTCCCCTGATTGTTTAATACTGACGGGACATGTCACCAGGTGATCAGTGTAAGTGAGGAAAGTGTGTTCCCCTGACGGTTTAATATACACGGGACATGTCAACAGGTGAAATGATTAAGTGAGGAGAGTGTGTTCCCCTGATGGTTTAATACACACAGGACATGTTACCAGGTGAACAGTATAACTGAGGAGCATGTGTTCCCCTGATGGTTTAATATACACGGGACATGTTACCACGTGAACAGTATAAGTGAGGAGAGTGTGTTCCCCTGATGGTTTAATATGCATGGGACATGTTACCAGGTGAACAGTATAAGGGAGGAGAGTGTGTTCCCCTGATTGTTAAATACACACGAGACATGTCACCAAATGAACTGTATAAGTGAGGAGAGTGTGTTCCCCTGATGGTTTAATGCACACAGGACATGTTACCAGGTGAACAGTATAAGTGAGGAGAGTGTGTTACCCTGATGGTTTCATATACACGGGACATGTTTCCAGGTGAACAGTATAAGTGAGGAGAGTGTGTTCCCCTGATTGTTTAATACGCACGGGACTTGTCACCAAGTGAACTATATAAGTGAGGAGAATGTGTTCCCCTGATTGTTTAATATACACGGGACATGTTGCCAGGTGAACAGTATAAGTGAGGAGAGTGTGTTCCCCTGATGGTTTAATATACACGGGACATGCTGCCAGGTGAACAGTATAAGTGAGGAGAGTGTGTTGCCCTGGTGGTTTAATACACACGGGACATGTTACCAGGTGAACAGTATAAGTGAGGAGAGTGTGTTCCCCTGATGGTTTAATATACAGGGGACATGTTACCAGGTGAACAGTATAAGTGAGGAGAGTGTGTTGCCCTGATGGTTTAATATACACAGGACATGTTACCAGGTGAAGAGTAGAAGTGAGGAGAGTGTGTTCCCCTGATGGTTTAATATATACGGGACATGTTACCAGGTGAACAGTATAAGTGAGGAGAGTGTGTTGCACTGATGGTTTAATATACACAGGACATGTGACCAGGTGAACAGTATAAGTGAGGAGAATGTGTTCCCCTGATTGTTTAATACGCACAGGACATGTCACCAAGTGAACTGTATAAGTGAGGACAGTGTGTTCCCCTGATTGTTTAATATACACGGGACATGTTGCCAGGTGAACAGGATAAGTGAGGAGTGTGTGTTCCCCTGATTGTTAAATACACACGAGACATGTCACCAAATGAACTGTATAAGTGAGGAGAGTGTGTTCCCCAGATGGTTTAATGCACACAGGACATGTTACCAGGTGAACAGTATAAGTGAGGAGAGTGTGTTCCCCTGATGGTTTAATATACACGGGACATGTTACCAGGTGAACAGTATAAGTGAGGAGAGTGTGTTCCCCTGATGGTTTAATATAAACGGGACATGTTTCCAGGTGAACAGTATAAGTGAGGAGAGTGTGTTCCCCTGATTGTTTAATATACACGGGACTTGTCAACAAGTGAACTATATAAGTGAGGAGAATGTGTTCCCCTGATTGTTTAATATACACGGGACATGTTGCCAGGTGAACAGTATAAGTGAGGAGAGTGTGTTCCCCTGATGGTTTAATATACATGGGACATGTTACCAGGTGATCAGTGCAAGTGAGGAGAGTGTGTTCCCCTGATGGTTTAATATACACGGGACATGTCAACAGGTGAAAAGTTTAAGTGAGGAGAGTGTGTTCCCCTGATGTTTTAATATACACTGGACATGTCACCAGGTGAACAGTATAAGTGCGAAGAGTGTGTTCCCCTGATTGTTTAATACACACGGGACATGTCACCAAATGAACTGTATAATTGAGTAGGGTGTGTTTCCCTGATGGTTTAATACACATGGGACATGTTACCAGATGAACAGTCTCAGTGAGGAGAGTGTGTTCCCCTGATGGTTTAATATACACAGGACATGTTACCAGGTGAATGTATAAGTGAGGAGAGTGTGTTCCCCTGATTGTTTAATACACACGCGACATGTCACCAGGTGAACAGTATAAGTGAGGAGAGTGTGTTCCCCTGATTGTTTAATACACACGCGACATGTCACCAGGTGAACAGTATAAGTGAGGAGAGTGTGTTCCCCTGATTGTTTAATACATACAGGACATGTTACCAGGTGAACAGTATAAGTGAGGAGAGTGTGTTCCCCTGATGGTTTAATACTGACGGGACATGTTACCAGATGAACAGAATAAGTGAGGAGAGTGTGTTCGCCTGATGGTTTAATATACACGGGACATGTTACCAGTTGAACAGTATAAGTGAGGAGAGTGTGTTCCCCTGATTGTTTAATACGCACGGGACATTTCACCAGGTGAACAGAATAAGTGAGGAGAGTGTGTTCGCCTGATGGTTTAATATACACGGGACCTGTTACCAGTTGAACAGTATAAGTGAGGAGAGTGTGTTCCCCTGATGGTTTAATATACCCGGGACATGTCACCAGGTGAACAGTATAAGTGAGGAGAGTGTGTTCCCCTGATGGTTTAATACTGACGGGACATGTTACCAGATGAACAGTATAAGTGAGGAGAGTGTGTTCCCCGATTGTTTAATACACATGGGACATGTCACTAAATGAACTGTCTGAGTGAGGAGAGTGTGTTCCCCTGATGGTTTAATGCACACAGGACATGTTACCAGGTGAACAGTATAAGTGAAGAGAGTGTGTTCCCCTGATTGTTTAATACACACTGGACATGTCACCAAATGAACTGTATAAGTGAGGAGAGTGTGTTCCCCTGATGGTTTAATGCACACAGGACATGTTACCAGGTGAACAGTATAAGTGAGGAGAGTGTGTTCCCCTGAAGGTTTAATATACACGGGACATGTTACCAGGTGAACAGGGTAAGTGAGGAGAGTGTGTTCCCCTGATTGTTTAAAACACATGAGACATGTCACCAAATGAACTGTATAAGTGAGGAGAGTGTGTTCCCCTGATGGTTTAATGCACACAGGACATGTTACCAGGTGAACAGTATAAGTGAGGAGAGTGTGTTCCCCTGATGGTTTAATATACACGGGACATGTTACCAGGTGAACAGTCTAAGTGAAGAGAGTGTGTTCCCCTGATGGTTTAATATACACGGGACATGTCACCAGGTGAACAGTATATGTGAGGAGAATGTGTTCCCCTGATTGTTTAATACGCACGGGACATGTTGCCAGGTGAACAGTATAAGTGAGGAGAGTGTGTTCCCCTGATGGTTTAATATGCAAGGGACATGTTACCAGGTGAACAGTGTAAGTGAGGAGAGTGTGTTCCCCTGATGGTTTAATATGCAAGGGACATGTTACCAGGTGAACAGTGTAAGTGAGGAGAGTGTGTTCCCCTGATGGTTTAATATACACGGGACATGTCAACAGGTGAAACGTTTAAGTGAGGAGAGTGTGTTCCCCTGATGGTTTAATATACACGGGACATGTTACCAGGTGAACATTATAAGTGAGGAGAGTGCGTTCCCCTGATTGTTTAATACTCACGGGACATGTAACAAAGTGAAAAGTATAAGTGAGGAGAGTGTGTTCCCCTGATTGTTTAATACACACGGGACATGTCAACAGGTGAACAGTATACGTGAGGCGAGTGTGTTCCCCTGAAGGTTTAATACACACGGGACATGTTACCAGATGAACAGTATAAGTGAGGAGAGTGTGTTCCCCTGCTGGTTTAATATACAAGGGACATGTTACCAGATGAACAGATTCGAGTGAGGAGAGTATGTTCCCCTGAAGGTTTAATATACACGGGACATTTCACCAGGTGAACAGTATAAGTGAGGAGAGTGTGTTCCACTGATGGTTTAATATGCACGGAACATGTTACCAGATGAACAGTATAAGTGAGGAGAGTGTTTTCCACTGATGGTTTAATATACACGGGACATGTTACCAGGTGAACAGTATAAGTGAGGAGAGTGTGTTCCCCAGATGCTTTAATATACACAGGACATGTTACCAGGTGAACAGTATATGTGAGGAAAGTGTGTTCCCCTGATTGTTTAATATACACGGGACATGTTACCAGGTGAACAGTCTATGTGAGGAAAGTGTGTTCCCCTGATGGTTTAATATACACGGGACATGTTACCAGGTGAACAGTATAAGAGAGGAGAGTGTGTTCCCCTGATTGTTTAATATACACGAGACATGTTACCAAGTGAACAGTATAAGAGAGGAGAGTGTGTTCCCCTGATTGTTTAATATACACGGGACATGTTACCAGGTGAACAGTATAAGTGAGGAGAATGTGTTCCCCTGATAGTTTAATAGACACGGGACAAGTTACCAGGTGAACAGTATAAGTGAGGAGAGTGTATTCCCCTGATTGTTTAATACACACAGGACATGTTACCAGGAGAACAGTATAAGTGAGGAGAATGTGTTCCCCTGATGGTTTAATATACACGGGACATGTTACCAGGTGAACAGTATAAGTGAGGAGAATGTGTTCCCCTGATGGTTTAATATACACGGGACATGTTACCAGGTGAACAGTATAAGTGAGGAGAGTGTGTTCCCCTGATGGTTTAATACACACGGGACATGTCACCAGGTGAACAGTATAAGTGAGGAGAGTGTGTCCCCCTGATGGTTTAATGCACACAGGACATGTTACCAGGTGAACAGTATAAGTGAGGAGAGTGTGTACCCCTGATGGTTTAATATACATGGGACATGTTACCAGGTGAACAGTATAAGTGAGGAGAGTGTGTTCCCCTGATGGTTTAATATACACGGGACATGTCACCAGGTGAACTGTATATGTGAGGAGAATGTGTTCCCCTGATTGTTTAATATTCACGGGACATGTTACCAGGTGAACAGTATAAGTGAGGAGAGTGTGTTCCCCTGATGGTTTAATATACACGGGACATGTCAACAGGTGAAAAGTTTAAGTGAGGAGAGTGTGTTCCCCTGATGGTTTAATATCCACGGGACATGTCACCAGGTGAACAGTAGAAGTGCGGAGAGTGTGTTCCCCTGATTGTTTAGTACACCCGGGACTTGTCACCAAATGAACTGTATAAGTGAGGAGAGTGTGTTTCCCTGATGGTTTAATACACATGGGACATGTTACCAGATGAACAGTCTCAGTGAGGAGAGTGTGTTCCCCTGATGGTTTAATATACACAGGACATGTTACCAGGTGACGAGTATAAGTGAGGAGAGTTTGTTCATCTGATTGTTTAATACACACGCGACATGTCACCAGGTGAACAGTATAATGGAGGAGAGTGTGTTCCCCTGATGGTTTAATATACACGGGACATGTTACCAGGTGAACAGTACAAGTGAGGAGAGTGCTTTCCCCTGATGGTTTAATATGCACAGGACATGTTACCAGGAGAACAGTATAAGTGAGGAGAGTGTTTTCCCTTGATGGTTTAATATACACGAGACATGTTACCAGGTGAACAGTATAAGTGAGGAGAGTGTGTTCCCATGATGGTTTAATATACACGGGACATGTTACCAGGTGAACAGTATAAGTGAGGAGAGTGCTTTCCCCTGATGGTTTAATATACACAGGACATGTTACCAGGTGAACAGTATAAGTGAGGAGAGTGTTTTCCCTTGATGGTTTAATATACACGAGACATGTTACCAGGTGAACAGTATAAGTGAGGAGAGTGTGTTCCCCTGATTGTTTAATGCACACGGGACATGTTACCAGGTGAACAGTATAAGTGAGGAGAGTGAGTTCCCCTGATTGTTTTATATACCCGGGACATGTCAACAGGTGAACAGTATAAGTGAGGAGAGTGTGTTCCCCTGATTGTTTAATACAAACGGGACATGTCACCAGGTGAACAGTATAAGTGAGCAGAATGTGTTCCCCTGATGGTTTAATAAGCACGGGACATGTTACCAGATGAACAGTATAAGTGAGGAGAGTGTGATCCCCTGATGGTTTAATATGCACGGGACATGTTTCCAGCTGAACAGTATAGGTGAGGAGAGTGTGTTCCCCTGATGGTTTAATATACATGGGACATGTTACCAGGTGAACAGTATAACTGAAGAGAGTGTGTTCCCCTGATGGTTTAATATACACGGGACATGTTACCAGGTGAACAGTATAAGTGAGGAGAGTGCTTTCCCCTGATGGTTTAATATACACAGGACATATTACCAGGTGAACAGTATAAGTGTGGAGAGTGTGTACCCTTGATGGTTTAATATACACGGGGCATGTTACCAGGTGAACAGTATAAGTGAGGACAGTGTGTTCCCCTGATGGTTTAATATACACGGGACATGTTACCAGGTGAACAGTATAAGTGAGGAGAGTGTGTTTCCCTGCTGGTTTAATATACATGGGACATGTTACCAGGTGAACAGTGTAAGTGAGGAGAGTGTGTTCCCCTGATGGTTTAATATACACAGGACATGTCACCAGGTGAAAAGTTTAAGTGAGGAGAGTGTGTTCCCCTGATGGTTTAATACTGACAGGACATGTGACCAGATGAACAATATAAGTGAGGAGCTTGTGTTCCCATGATGGTTTAATACAGACGGGACATGTTACCAGATGAACAGTATAAGAGAGGAGAGTGTGTTCCCCTGATTGTTTAATACACACGGGACATGTCTTCAACTGAACTGCATAAGTGAGGAGAGTGTGTTCCCCTGATGGTTTAATGCACACAGGACATGTTACCAGGTGAACAGTGTAATTGAGGAGAGTGTGTTCCACTGATGTTTTAATACTGAGGGGACATGTTACCAGGTGAACAGGATAAGTGAGGAGAGTGTGTTCCCCTGATGGTTTAATACACACGGTACATGTTACCAGGTGAACAGTATAAGTGAGGAGAGTGTGTTCCCCTGATGGTTTAATATACACGGATCATGTTACCAGGTGAACAGTATAAGTGAGGTGAGTGTGTTCCCCTGATGGTTTAATATACACGGGACATGTTACCAGATGAACAGTGTAAGTGAGGAGAATGTGTTCCCCTGATTGTTTAATACGCACGGGACTTGTCAACAAGTGAACTGTATAAGTGAGGAAAATGTGTTCCCCAGTTTGTTTAATGTACACGGGACATGATGCCAGGTGAACAGTATAAGTGAGGAGAGTGTGTTCCCCTGATGGTTTAATATACACGGGACATGTCACCAGGTGAACAGTATAAGTGAGGAGAGAGTGTTCCCCTGATGGTTTAATATACATGGGACATGTTACCAGGTGAACAGTATAAGTGAGGAGAATGTGTTCCCCAGTTTGTTTAATATACACGGGTCATGTCAACAAGTGAACTGTATAAGTGAGGAGAGTGTGTTCCCCTGATGGTTGAATACACACGGGACATGTCACCAGGTGAACAGTATAAGTGAGCAGAATGTGTTCCCCTGATGGTTTAATATGCACGGGACATGTTACCAGATGAACAGTATCAGTGAGGAGAGTGTGTTCCCTTGATGGTTTAATATACACGGGACATGTTACCAGGTGAACAGTATAAGTGAGGAGAGTGTGTTCCCCTGATGGTTTAATATACACGGGACATGTTACAAGGTGAACAGTATAAGTGAGGAGAGTGTGTTCCCCTGCTGGTTTAATATACACGGGACATTTTACCAGGTGAACACGATAAGTGAGGAGAGTGTGTTCCCCTGATGGTTTAATACTGATGGGACATGTTACCAGATGAACAGTATAAGTGAGGAGCTTGTGTTCCCCTGATGGTTTAATACTGACGGGACATGTTACCAGGTGAAAAGTATAAGTGAGGAGAATGTGTTCCCCTGATGGTTTAATACTGACGGGACATGTTACCAGGTGAACAGTATAAGTGAGGAGAGTGTGTTCCCCTGATGGTTCAATATAAACAGGACATGATACCAGGTGAACAGTGTAAGTGACGAGAGTGAGTTCCCCTGATGGTTTAATATGCACGGGACATGTCAACAGATGAACAGTATAAGTGAGCGGAATGTGTTCCCCAGATGGTTTAATATGCACGGGACATGTTACCAGATGAACAGTATAAGTGAGGAGAGTGTGTTCCCCTGATGGTTTATTATGCACGGGACATGTTACCAGATGAACAGTATAAGTGAGGAGAGTGTGTTCCCTTGATGGTTTAATATACACGGGACATGTTACCAGGTGAACAGTATAAGTGAGGAGAGTGCGTTCCCCTGATTGTTTAATATACACGGGACATGTTACCAGGTGAACAGTATAAGTGAGGAGAGTGCGTTCCCCTGATTGTTTAATACTCACGGGTCATGTAACAAAGTGAAAAGTATAAGTGAGGAGAGTGTGTTCCCCTGATGGTTTAATATGCAAGGGACATGTTACCAGGTGAACAGTATAAGTGAGGAGAGTGTGTTCCCTTGATGGTTTAATATACACGGGACATGTTACCAGGTGAACAGTATAAGTGAGGAGAGTGCGTTCCCCTGATTGTTTAATACACACGGGACATGTTACCAGATGAACAGTATAAGTGAGGAGAGTGTGTTCCCCTGATGGTTTAATATACAAGGGACATGTTACCAGATGAACAGATTCGAGTGAGGAGAGTATGTTCCCCTGAAGGTTTAATATACACGGGACATTTCACCAGGTGAACAGTATAAGTGAGGAGAGTGTGTTCCACTGATGGTTTCATATACACGGGACATGTTACCAGGTGAACAGTATAAGTGAGGAGAGTGTGTTCCCCAGATGCTTTAATATACACTGGACATGTTACCAGGTGAACAGTATAAGTGAGGAGAGTGTGTTCCCCTGATTGTTTAATATACACGGGACATGTTACCAGGTGAACAGTATATGTGAGGAAAGTGTGTTCCCCTGATGGTTTAATATACACGGGACATGTTACCCGGTGAACATTATAAGAGAGGAGAGTGTGTTCCCCTGATTGTTTAATATTCACGGGACATGTTACCAGGTGAACAGTATAAGTGAGGAGAGTGTAATCCCCTGATTGTTCAATACACACAGGACATGTTACCAGGTGAACAGTATAAGTGAGGAGAGTGCTTTCCCCTGATGGTTTAATATACACAGGACATGTCACCAGGTGAAAAGTATAAGTGAGGAAAGTGCTTTCCACTGATGGTTTAATATACACAGGACATGTCACCAGGTGAAAAGTATAAGTGAGGAGAATGTGTTTCCCTGATGGTTTAATACTGACGGGACATGTTACCAGGTGAACAGTATAAGTGAGGAGAGTGTGTTCCCCTGATGGTTCAATATGAACAGGACATGATACCAGGTGAACAGTGTAAGTGACGAGAGTGAGTTCCCCTGATGGTTTAATATGCACGGGACATGTCAACAGGTGAACAGTATAAGTGAGCGGAATGTGTTCCCCTGATGGTTTAATATGCACGGGACATGTTACCAGATGAACATTATAAGTGAGGAGAGTGTGTTCCCTTGATGGTTTAATATACACGGGACATGTTACCAGGTGAACAGTATAAGTGAGGAGAATGCGTTCCCCTGATTGTTTAATATACACAGGACATGTTACCAGGTGAACAGTATAAGTGAGGAGAGTGCGTTCCCCTGATTGTTTAATACTCACGGGTCATGTAACAAAGTGAAAAGTATAAGTGAGGAGAGTGTGTTCCCCTGATGGTTTAATATGCAAGGGACATGTTACCAGGTGAACAGTATAAGTGAGGAGAGTGTGTTCCCTTGATGGTTTAATATACACGGGACATGTTACCAGGTGAACAGTATAAGTGAGGAGAGTGCGTTCCCCTGATTGTTTAATACACACGGGACATGTTACCAGATGAACAGTTGAAGTGAGGAGAGTGTGTTCCCCTGATGGTTTAATATACAAGGGACATGTTACCAGATGAACAGATTCGAGTGAGGAGAGTATGTTCCCCTGAAGGTTTAATATACACGGGACATTTCACCAGGTGAACAGTATAAGTGAGGAGAGTGTGTTCCACTGATGGTTTAATATACACGGGACATGTTACCAGGTGAACAGTATAAGTGAGGAGAGTGTGTTCCACTGATGGTTTCATATACACGGGACATGTTACCAGGTGAACAGTATAAGTGAGGAGAGTGTGTTCCCCAGATGCTTTAATATACACAGGACATGTTACCAGGTGAACAGTATAAGTGAGGAGAGTGTGTTCCCCTGATTGTTTAATATACACGGGACATGTTACCAGGTGAACAGTATATGTGAGGAAAGTGTGTTCCCCTGATGGTTTAATATACACGGGACATGTTACCAGGTGAACAGTATAAGAGAGGAGAGTGTGTTCCCCTGATTGTTTAATATACACGGGACATGTTACCAGGTGAACAGTATAAGTGAGGAGAGTGCTTTCCCCTGATGGTTTAATATACACAGGACATGTTACCAGGTGAACAGTATAAGTGAGGAGAGTGCTTTCCCCTGATGGTTTAATATACACAGGACATGTCACCAGGTGAAAGGTTTAAGTGAGGAGAGTGTGTTCCCCTGATGGTTTAATACTGACAGGACATGTTACCAGATGAACAATATAAGTGAGGAGCTTGTGTTCCCATGATTGTTTAATACAGACGAAACATGTTACCAGATGAACAGTATAAGAGAGGAGAGTGTGTTCCCCTGATTGTTTAATACACACGGGACATGTCTTCAACTGAACTGCATAAGTGAGGAGAGTGTGTTCCCCTGATGGTTTAATGCACACAGGACATGTTACCAGGTGAACAGTGTAATTGAGGAGAGTGTGTTCCACTGATGGTTTAATACTGAGGGGACATGTTACCAGGTGAACAGGATAAGTGAGGAGAGTGTGTTCCCCTGATGGTTTAATACACACGGTACATGTTACCAGGTGAACAGTATAAGTGAGGAGAGTGTGTTCCCCTGATGGTTTAATATACACGGATCATGTTACCAGGTGAACAGTATAAGTGAGGTGAGTGTGTTCCCCTGATGGTTTAATATACACGGGACATGTTACCAGATGAACAGTGTAAGTGAGGAGAATGTGTTCCCCTGATTGTTTAATACGCACGGGACTTGTCACCAAGTGAACTGCATAAGTGAGGAAAATGTGTTCCCCAGTTTGTTTAATGTACACGGGACATGATGCCAGGTGAACAGTATAAGTGAGGAGAGTGTGTTCCCCTGATGGTTTAATATACACGGGACATGTCACCAGGTGAACAGTATAAGTGAGGTGAGAGTGTTCCCCTGATGGTTTAATATACATGGGACATGTTACCAGGTGAACAGTATAAGTGAGGAGAATGTGTTCCCCAGTTTGTTTAATATGCACGGGACATGATGCCAGGTGAACAGTATAAGTGAGGAGAGTGTGTTCCCCTGATGGTTTAATATACATGGGACATGTTACCAGGTGAACAGTATAAGTGAGGAGAGTGTGTTCCCCTGATGGTTTAATATACATGGGACATGTTACCAGGTGAACAGTATAAGTGAGGAGAGTGTGTTCCCCTGATGGTTTAATATACATGGGACATGTTACCATGTGAACAGTATAAGTGAGGAGAGTGTGTTCCCCTGATGGTTTAATATACACGGGACATGTTACAAGGTGAACAGTATAAGTGAGGAGAGTGTGTTCCCCTGCTGGTTTAATATACACGGGACATTTTACCAGGTGAACACGATAAGTGAGGAGAGTGTGTTCCCCTGATGGTTTAATACTGATGGGACATGTTACCAGATGAACAGTATAAGTGAGGAGCTTGTGTTCCCCTGATGGTTTAATACTGACGGGACATGTTACCAGGTGAAAAGTATAAGTGAGGAGAATGTGTTCCCCTGATGGTTTAATACTGACGGGACATGTTACCAGGTGAACAGTGTAAGTGAGGAGAGTGAGTTCCCCTGATGGTTTAATATGCACGGGACATGTCAACAGGTGAACAGTATAAGTGAGCGGAATGTGTTCCCCTGATGGTTTAATATGCACGGGACATGTTACCAGATGAACAGTATAAGTGAGGAGAGTGTGTTCCCCTGATGGTTTTATATGCACGGGACATGTTTCCAGCTGAACAGTATAAGTGAGGAGAGTGTGTTCCCCTGATGGTTTAATATGCACGGGACATGTTTCCAGCTGAACAGTATAAGTGAGGAGAGTGTGTTCCCCTGATGGTTTAATATGCACGGGACATGTTTCCAGCTGAACAATATAAGTGACGAGAGTGTGTTCCCCTGATGGTTTAATATACACGGGACATGTTACCAGGTGAACAGTATAAGTGAGGAGAGTGTTTTCCACTGATGTTTTAATATACACGGGACATGTTACCAGGTGAACAGTATAAGTGAGGAGAGTGTGTTCCACTGATGGTTTCATATACACGGGACATGTTACCAGGTGAACAGTATAAGTGAGGAGAGTGTGTTCCCCAGATGCTTTAATATACACAGGACATGTTACCAGGTGAACAGTATAAGTGAGGAGAGTGTGTTCCCCTGATTGTTTAATATACACGGGACATGTTACCAGGTGAACAGTATATGTGAGGAAAGTGTGTTCCCCTGATGGTTTAATATACACGGGACATGTTACCAGGTGAACAGTATAAGAGAGGAGAGTGTGTTCCCCTGATTGTTTAATATACACGGGACATGTTACCAGGTGAACAGTATAAGTGAGGAGAGTGCTTTCCCCTGATGGTTTAATATACACAGGACATGTTACCAGGTGAACAGTATAAGTGAGGAGAGTGCTTTCCCCTGATGGTTTAATATACACAGGACATGTCACCAGGTGAAAGGTTTAAGTGAGGAGAGTGTGTTCCCCTGATGGTTTAATACTGACAGGACATGTTACCAGATGAACAATATAAGTGAGGAGCTTGTGTTCCCATGATGGTTTAATACAGACGAAACATGTTACCAGATGAACAGTATAAGAGAGGAGAGTGTGTTCCCCTGATTGTTTAATACACACGGGACATGTCTTCAACTGAACTGCATAAGTGAGGAGAGTGTGTTCCCCTGATGGTTTAATGCACACAGGACATGTTACCAGGTGAACAGTGTAATTGAGGAGAGTGTGTTCCACTGATGGTTTAATACTGAGGGGACATGTTACCAGGTGAACAGGATAAGTGAGGAGAGTGTGTTCCCCTGATGGTTTAATACACACGGTACATGTTACCAGGTGAACAGTATAAGTGAGGAGAGTGTGTTCCCCTGATGGTTTAATATACACGGATCATGTTACCAGGTGAACAGTATAAGTGAGGTGAGTGTGTTCCCCTGATGGTTTAATATACACGGGACATGTTACCAGATGAACAGTGTAAGTGAGGAGAATGTGTTCCCCTGATTGTTTAATACGCACGGGACTTGTCACCAAGTGAACTGCATAAGTGAGGAAAATGTGTTCCCCAGTTTGTTTAATGTACACGGGACATGATGCCAGGTGAACAGTATAAGTGAGGAGAGTGTGTTCCCCTGATGGTTTAATATACACGGGACATGTCACCAGGTGAACAGTATAAGTGAGGAGAGTGTGTTCCCCTGATGGTTTAATATACATGGGACATGTTACCAGGTGAACAGTATAAGTGAGGAGAGTGTGTTCCCCTGATGGTTTAATATACATGGGACATGTTACCATGTGAACAGTATAAGTGAGGAGAGTGTGTTCCCCTGATGGTTTAATATACACGGGACATGTTACAAGGTGAACAGTATAAGTGAGGAGAGTGTGTTCCCCTGCTGGTTTAATATACACGGGACATTTTACCAGGTGAACACGATAAGTGAGGAGAGTGTGTTCCCCTGATGGTTTAATACTGATGGGACATGTTACCAGGTGAAAAGTATAAGTGAGGAGAATGTGTTCCCCTGATGGTTTAATACTGACGGGATATGTTACCAGGTGAACAGTGTAAGTGAGGAGAGTGAGTTCCCCTGATGGTTTAATATGCACGGGACATGTCAACAGGTGAACAGTATAAGTGAGCGGAATGTGTTCCCCTGATGGTTTAATATGCACGGGACATGTTACCAGATGAACAGTATAAGTGAGGAGAGTGTGTTCCCCTGATGGTTTTATATGCACGGGACATGTTTCCAGCTGAACAGTATAAGTGAGGAGAGTGTGTTCCCCTGATGGTTTAATATGCACGGGACATGTTTCCAGCTGAACAGTATAAGTGAGGAGAGTGTGTTCCCCTGATGGTTTAATATGCACGGGACATGTTTCCAGCTGAACAATATAAGTGACGAGAGTGTGTTCCCCTGATGGTTTAATATACACGGGACATGTTACCAGGTGAACAGTATAAGTGAGGAGAGTGTGTTCCCTTGATGGTTTAATATACACGGGACATGTTACCAGGTGAACAGTATAAGTGAGGACAGTGTGTTCCCCTGGTGGTTTAATATACACGGGACATGTTACCAGGTGAACAGTGTAAGTGAGGAGAGTGTGTTCCCCTGATGGTTTAATATACATGGGACATGTTACCAGGTGAACAGTGTAAGTGAGGAGAGTGTGTTCCCCTGGTGGTTTAATATACACGGGACATGTCACCAGGTGAAAAGTTTAAGTGAGGAGAGTGTGTTCCCCTGATGGTTTAATACTGACGGGACATGTTACCAGATGAACAGTATAAGTGAGGAGCTTGTGTTCCCCTGATGGTTTAATACTGACGGGACATGTTACCAGATGAACAGTATAAGTGAAGAGCTTGTGTTCGCATGTTGGTTTAATACAGACGGGTCATGTTACCAGATGAACAGTATAAGTGAGGAGAGTGTGTTCCCCTGATTGTTTAATACACACGGGACATGTCATCAACTGAACTGTATAAGTGAGGAGAGTGTGTTCCCCTGATGGTTTAATGCACACAGGACATGTTACCAGGTGAACAGTATAAATGAGGAGAGTGTATTCCTCTGATGGTTTAATACTGAGGGGACATGTTACCAGGTGAACAGTATAAGTGAGGAGAATGTGTTCCCCTGATGGTTTAATACACACGGGACATGTCACCAGGTGAACAGTATAAGTGAGGAGAGTGTGTTCCCCTGATGGTTTAATACACACGGGACATGTCACCAGGTGAACAGTATAACTGAGGAGAGAGAGTTCCCCTGATGGTTTAATATACACGGTATATGTTACCAGATGAACAGTATAAGAGAGGAGAGTGTGTTCCCCTGATTGTTTAATACACACGGGACATGTCTTCAACTGAACTGCATAAGTGAGGAGAGTGTGTTCCCCTGATGGTTTAATGCACACAGGACATGTTACCAGGTGAACAGTGTAATTGAGGAGAGTGTGTTCCCCTGATTGCTTAATACTGACGGGACATGTTACCAGGTGAACAGTATAAGTGAGGAGAGTGTGTTCCCCTGATGGTTTAATACGCATGGGACATTTCACCAAGTGAACAGAAAAAGTGAGGAGAGTGTGTTCCCCTGATTGTTTAATGCACACGGGACATGTTACCAGGTGAACAGTATAAGTGAGGAGAGTCTGATCCCTTGATGGTTTAATATCCACGGGACATGTTACCAGGTGAACAGTATAAGTGAGGAGAATGTGTTCCCTTGATGGTTTAATATACACGGGACATGTTACCAGGTGAACAGTATTAGTGAGGAGAATGTGTTCCCCTGATGGTTTGATATACACGGGACATGTTACCAGGTGAACAGTATCAGTGAGGAGAGTGTTTTCCCCTGATGGTTTAATACTGACGGGACATGTTACCAGATGAACAGTATAAGTGAGGAGCTTGTGTTCCCCTCATGGTTTAATACTGACGGGACATGTTACCAGGTGAACAGTATAAGTGAGGAGAGTGTGTTCCCCTGATTGTTTAATACGCACGGGACATTTCACAAGGTGAACAGTATAAGTGAGGAGAGTGAGTTCCCCTGATTGTTTAATATACCCGTGACATGTCAACAGGTGAACAGTATAAGTGAGGAGAGTGTGTTCCCCTGATTGTTTAATACACACGGGACATGTTACCAGATGAACAGTATAAGTGAGGAGAGTGTGTTCCCCTGATGGTTTAATATGCACGGGACATGTTACCAGATGAACAGTATAAGTGGGGAGCTTGTGTTCCCCTGATGGTTTAATACTGACGGGACATGTTACCAGATGAACAGTACAAGTGAGGACAGTGTGTACCCCTGATTGTTTAATACACACGGGACATGTTACCAGGTGAACAGTATAATTGAGGAGAGTGTGTTGCACTGATGGTTTAATGCACACAGGACATGTTACCAGGTGAACAGTATAATTGAGGAGAGTGTGTTCCACTGATGGTTTAATACTGAGGGGACATGTTACCAGGTGAGCAGTATAAGTGAGGAGAGTGTGTTCCCCTGATGTTTTAATATACATCGGACATGTTACCAGGTGAACAGTGTTAGTGAGGAGAGTGTGTTCCCCAGTTTGTTTAATACACACGGGACATGATGCCAGGTGAACAGTATAAGTGAGGAGAGTGTGTTCCCCTGATGTTTTAATATACATGGGACATGATGCCAGGTGAACAGTATAAGTGAGGAGAGTGTGTTACCCTGATGGTTTAATATACACGGGACATGTCACCAGGTGAAAGGTTTAAGTGAGGAGAGTGTGTTCCCCTGAAGCTTTAATATACACGGGACATGTCACCAGGTGAACAGTATAAGTGAGGAGAGTGTGTTCCCCTGATTGTTTAATACACACGGGACATGTCACCAAATGAACTGCATAAGTGAGGAGAGTGTGTTCCCCTGATGATTTAATATTCACAGGACATGTTACCAGGTGAACAGTATAAGTGAGGAGAATGTGTTCCCCTGATGCTTTAATATACACAGACATGTTACCAGCTGAACAGTATAAGTGAGGAGAGTGTGTTCCCCTGATGGTTTAATACACACGGGACATGTTACCAGATGAAAACTCTCAGTGAGGAGAGTGTGTTCCCCTGATGATTTAATATACACAGGACATGTTACCAGGTGAACAGTATAAGTGAGGAGAGTGTGTTCCCCTGATGGTTTAATATACCCGGGAAATGTTACCAGATGAACAGTATAAGTGAGGAGAATGTGTTCCCCTGATTGTTTAATACACACGGGAAATGTTACCAGGAGAACAGTATAAGTGAGGAGAGTGTGTTCCCCTGATGGTTTAATACACACGGGACATGTTACCAGGTGAACAGTATAAGTGAGGAGAGTGTGTTCCCCTGATGGTTTAATACTGACGGAACATGTTACCAGATGAACAGTATAAGTGAGGAGAATGTGTTCCCCTGATGGTTTAATATACACAGGACATGATGCCAGGTGAACAGTATAAGTCAGGAGAGTGTGTTCCCCTGATTGTTTAATATACACGGGACATGTCACCAGGTGAACAGTATAAGTGAGGAGAATGTGTTCCCCAGATTGTTTAATATACATGGGACATGTTACCAGGCGAACAGTCTAAGTGAGGAGAGTGTGTTCCCCTGATGGTTTAATATACACGGGACATATCACCAGGTGAAAAGTTTAAGTGAGGAGAGTGTGTTCCCCTGATGGTTTAAAATACACGGGACATGTCAGCAGGAGAACAGTATAAGTGAGGAGAGTGTGTTCCCCTGATGGTTTAATACACACGGGACATGTTACCAGCTGAACAGTATAAGTGAGGAGAGTGTGTTCCCCTGATGGTTTAATACTGACGGAACATGTTACCAGATGAACAGTATAAGTGAGGAGAGTGTGTTCCCCTGATGGTTTAATATGCATGGGACATGTTACCAGGTGAACAGTGTAAGTGAGGAGAGTGTGTTCCCCTGATGGTTTAATATACACGGTACATGTTACCAGGTGAACAGTATATGTGAGGAGAGTGTGTTCCCCTCATGGTTTAATATACACGGGACATGTTACCAGATGAACAGTATAAGTGAGGAGAGTGTGTTCCCCTGATTGTTTAATACACACGGGACATGTTACCAGGTGAACAGTATAATTGAGGAGAGTGTGTTCCGCTGATGGTTTAATATACACGGGACATGTTACCAGGTGAACAGTGTAAGTGAGGAGAATGTGTTCCCCTGATGGTTTAATATACACAGGACATGATGCCAGGTGAACAGTATAAGTCAGGAGAGTGTGTTCCCCTGATTGTTTAATATACACGGGACATGTCACCAGGTGAACAGTATAAGTGAGGAGAATGTGTTCCCCAGATTGTTTAATATACATGGGACATGTTACCAGGCGAACAGTGTAAGTGAGGAGAGTGTGTTCCCCTGATGGTTTAATATACACGGGACATATCACCAGGTGAAAAGTTTAAGTGAGGAGAGTGTGTTCCCCTGATGGTTTAAAATACACGGGACATGTCACCAGATGAACAGTATAAGAGAGGAGAGTGTGTTCCCCTGATTGTTTAATACACACGGGACAAGTCACCAAATGAACTGTATGAGTGAGGAGAGTGTGTTCCCCTGATGATTTAATACACACGGGACATGTTACCAGATGAACAGTATAAGTGGGGAGAGTGTGTTCCCCTGATGATTTAATATACACGGGACATGTTACCAGGTGAACAGTATAAGTGAGGAGAGTGTGTTCCCCTGATGGTTTAATATACACGGTACATGTTACCAGGTGAACAGTATAAGTGAGGAGAGTGTGTTCCCCTGATGGTTTAATATACACGGGACATGATGCCAGGTGAACATTATAAGTGAGGAGAGTGTGTTCCCCTGATGGTTTAATATACATGGGACATGTTACCAGGTGAACAGTGTAAGTGAGGAGAGTGTGTTCCCCTGATGGTTTAATATACACGGGACATGTCACCAGGTGAAAAGTTTAAGTGAGGAGAGTGTGTTCCCCTGATGGTTTAATACACACGGGACATGTTACCAGATGAACTCTCTCAGTGAGGAGAGTGTGTTCCCCTGATGATTTAATATACACAGGACATGTTACCAGGTGAACAGTATAAGTGAGGAGAGTGTGTTCCCCTGATGGTTTAATATACCCGGGAAATGTTACCAGATGAACATAATAAGTGAGGAGAATTTGTTCCCCTGATTGTTTAATATACACGGGAAATGTTACCAGGAGAACAGTATAAGTGAGGAGAGTGTGTTCCCCTGATGGTTTAATACACACGGGACATGTTACCAGGTGAACAGTATAAGTGAGGAGAGTGTGTTCCCCTGATGGTTTAATACTGACGGAACATGTTACCAGATGAACAGTATAAGTGAGGAGAATGTGTTCCCCTGATGGTTTAATATACACAGGACATGATGCCAGGTGAACAGTATTAGTCAGGAGAGTGTGTTCCCCTGATTGTTTAATATACACGGGACATGTCACCAGGTGAACAGTATAAGTGAGGAGAATGTGTTCCCCAGATTGTTTAATATACATGGGACATGTTACCAGGCGAACAGTCTAAGTGAGGAGAGTGTGTTCCCCTGATGGTTTAATATACACGGGACATATCACCAGGTGAAAAGTTTAAGTGAGGAGAGTGTGTTCCCCTGATGGTTTAAAATACACGGGACATGTCAGCAGGAGAACAGTATAAGTGAGGAGAGTGTGTTCCCCTGATGGTTTAATACACACGGGACATGTTACCAGCTGAACAGTATAAGTGAGGAGAGTGTGTTCCCCTGATGGTTTAATACTGACGGAACATGTTACCAGATGAACAGTATAAGTGAGGAGCGTGTGTTCCCCTGATGGTTTAATATGCATGGGACATGTTACCAGGTGAACAGTGTAAGTGAGGAGAGTGTGTTCCCCTGATGGTTTAATATACACGGTACATGTTACCAGGTGAACAGTATATGTGAGGAGAGTGTGTTCCCCTCATGGTTTAATATACACGGGACATGTTACCAGATGAACAGTATAAGTGAGGAGAGTGTGTTCCCCTGATTGTTTAATACACACGGGACATGTTACCAGGTGAACAGTATAATTGAGGAGAGTGTGTTCCGCTGATGGTTTAATATACACGGGACATGTTACCAGGTGAACAGTGTAAGTGAGGAGAATGTGTTCCCCTGATGGTTTAATATACACAGGACATGATGCCAGGTGAACAGTATAAGTCAGGAGAGTGTGTTCCCCTGATTGTTTAATATACACGGGACATGTCACCAGGTGAACAGTATAAGTGAGGAGAATGTGTTCCCCAGATTGTTTAATATACATGGGACATGTTACCAGGCGAACAGTGTAAGTGAGGTGAGTGTGTTCCCCTGATGGTTTAATATACACGGGACATATCACCAGGTGAAAAGTTTAAGTGAGGAGAGTGTGTTCCCCTGATGGTTTAAAATACACGGGACATGTCACCAGATGAACAGTATAAGAGAGGAGAGTGTGTTCCCCTGATTGTTTAATACACACGGGACAAGTCACCAAATGAACTGTATGAGTGAGGAGAGTGTCTTCCCCTGATGATTTAATACACACGGGACATGTTACCAGATGAACAGTATAAGTGGGGAGAGTGTGTTCCCCTGATGATTTAATATACACGGGACATGTTACCAGGTGAACAGTATAAGTGAGGAGAGTGTGTTCCCCTGATGGTTTAATATACACGGTACATGTTACCAGGTGAACAGTATAAGTGAGGAGAGTGTGTTCCCCTGATGGTTTAATATACACGGGACATGATGCCAGGTGAACATTATAAGTGAGGAGAGTGTGTTCCCCTGATGGTTTAATATACATGGGACATGTTACCAGGTGAACAGTGTAAGTGAGGAGAGTGTGTTCCCCTGATGGTTTAATATACACGGGACATGTCACCAGGTGAAAAGTTTAAGTGAGGAGAGTGTGTTCCCCTGATGGTTTAAAATACACGGGACATGTCACCAGATGAACAGTATAAGAGAGGAGAGTGTGTTCCCCTGATTGTTTATTACACACGGGACAAGTCACCAAATGAACTGTATGAGTGAGGAGATTGTGTTCCCCTGATGATTTAATATACACGGTACATGTTACCAGGTGAACAGTATAAGTGAGGAGAGTGTGTTCCCCTGATGGTTTAATATTCACGGGACATGTTACCTGGTGAACAGTATAAGTGAGTAGAGTGTATTCCCCGGATGGTTTAATACACACGGGACATGTCACCAGGTGAACAGTACAAGAGAGGAGAGTGTGTTCCCCTGATGGTTTTATATACACGGACATGTCACCAGGTGAACAGTATAAGTGAGGAGAGTGTGTTCCCCTGATGGTTTAATATACACGGGAAATGTTACCAGATGAACAGTAGAAGTGAGGAGAGTGTGTTCCCCTGATGGTTGAATATACACGGGACATGTTACCAGGTGAACAGTATAAGTGAGGAGAGTGTGTTCCCCTGATTGTTTAATATACATGGGAAATGTTACCAGATAAACAGTATAAGTGAGGAGAGTGTGTTCCCCTGATTGTTAAATACGCACGGGACTTGTCACCAAGTGAACTGTATAAGTGAGGAGAATGTGTTCCCCAGATTGTTTATTATACACGGGACATGATGCCAGGTGAACAGTATAAGTGAGGAGAGTGTGTTCCCCTGATGGTTTAATATACGTGCGAATTGTTACCAGGTGAAAAGTTTAAGTGAGGAGAGTGTGTTCCCCTGATGGTTTAATACACACGGGAAATGTTACCAGATGAACTCTCTCAGTGAGGAGAGTGTGTTCCCCTGATGGTTTAATATAGGTGGGACATGTTACCAGGTGAAAAGTTTAAGTGAGGAGAGTGTGTTCCCCTGATGGTTTAATATACCCGGGACATGTCACCAGGTGAACAGTATAAGTGAGGAGAGATTGTTCCCCTGATGGTTTAATACACACGGGACATATTACCAGATGAACTCTCTCAGTGAGGAGAGTGTGTTCCCCTGATGGTTTAATATACACAGGACATGTTACCAGGTGAACAGGATCAGTGAGGAGAGTGTGTTCCCCTGATGGTTTAATATACGCGGGAAATGTTACCAGATGAACAGTATAAGTGAGGAGAATGTGTTCCCCTGATTATTTAATATACACGGGAAATGTTAGCAGGAGAACAGTAATAGTGAGGAGAGTGTGTTCCCCTGATGGTTTAACACACACGGGACATGTTACCAGGTGAACAGTATAAGTGAGGAGAGTGTGTTCCCCTGATTGTTTAATACACACGGGACATGTTGCCAGGTGAACAGTAAAAGTGAGGAGAGTGTGTTCACCTGATGGTTTAATATACACGGCACATGTTACCAGGTGAACAGTATAAGTGAGGAGAGTGTGTTCCCCTGATGGTTTAATATACACGGGACGTGTTACCAGGTGAACAGTATAAGTGAGGAGAGTGTGTTCCCCTGATTGATTAATATACACGGGACATGTCACCAGGTGAACAGTATAAGTGAGGAGAATGTGTTCCCCATATTGTTTAATATACATGGGACATGTTACCAGGTGAACAGTGTAAGTGAGGAGAGTGTGTTCCCCTGATGGTTTAATACACACGGGACATGTCACCAGGTGAAAAGTTTAAGTGAGGAGAGTGTGTTCCCCTGATGGTTTAAAATACACGGGACATGTCACCAGATGAACAGTATAAGAGAGGAGAGTGTGTTCCCCTGATGATTTAATATACACATGACATGTTACCAGCTGAACAGTATAAGTGAGGAGAGTGTGTTCCCCTGATTGTTTAATGCACACGGGACATGTTACCAGGTGAACAGTATAAGTGAGTAGAGTCTGATCCCTTGATGGTTTAATATCCACGGGACATGTTACCAGGTGAACAGTATAAGTGAGGAGAATGTGTTCCCTTGATGGTTTAATATACACGGGACATGTTACCAGGTGAACAGTATTAGTGAGGAGAATGTGTTCCCCTGATGGTTTGTTATACACGGGACATGTTACCAGGTGAACAGTATAAGTGAGGAGAGTGTGTTCCCCTGATGGTTTAATACTGACGGGACATGTTACCAGATGAACAGTATAAGTGATGAGCTTGTGTTCCCCTCATGGTTTAATACTGACGGGACATGTTACCAGGTGAACAGTATAAGTGAGGAGAGTGTGTTCCCCTGATTGTTTAATACGCACGGGACATTTCACAAGGTGAACAGTATAAGTGAGGAGAGTGAGTTCCCCTGATTGTTTAATACGCACGGGACATGTCAACAGGTGAACATTATAAGTGAGGAGAGTGTGTTCCCCTGATTGTTTAATACACCCGGGACATGTTACCAGATGAACAGTATAAGTGAGGAGAGTGTGCTCCCCTGATGGTTTAATATGCACGGGACATGTTACCAGATGAACAGTATAAGTGGGGAGCTTGTGTTCCCCTGATGGTTTAATACTGACGGGACATGTTACCAGATGAACAGTACAAGTGAGGACAGTGTGTACCCCTGATTGTTTAATACACACGGGACATGTCACCAACTGAACTGTATAAGTGAGGAGAGTGTGTTCCCCTGATGGTTTAATGCACACAGGACATGTTACCAGGTGAACAGTATAATTGAGGAGAGTGTGTTCCACTGATGGTTTAATACTGAGGGGACATGTTACCAGGTGAGCAGTATAAGTGAGGAGAGTGTGTTCCCCTGATGTTTTAATATACATGGGACATGTTACCAGGTGAACAGTGTAAGTGAGGAGAGTGTGTTCCCCAGTTTGTTTAATACACACGGGACATGATGCCAGGTGAACAGTATAAGTGAGGAGAGTGTGTTCCCCTGATGTTTTAATATACATGGGACATGATGCCAGGTGAACAGTATAAGT
Organism: Heterodontus francisci; assembly: GCF_036365525.1. Classification (NCBI taxonomy): domain Eukaryota; kingdom Metazoa; phylum Chordata; class Chondrichthyes; order Heterodontiformes; family Heterodontidae; genus Heterodontus; species Heterodontus francisci. Next base: position 376,551 of record NW_027141546.1, read on the forward strand.
GAGGAGAGTGTGTTCCCCTGATGGTTTAATATACACGGAAAATGTCACCAGGTGAAAGGTTTAAGTGAGGAGAGTCTGTTCCCCTGATGATTTAATACACACGGGTCATGTTACCAGATGAACACTCTCAGTGAGGAGAGTGTGTTCCCCTGATGATTTAATATTCACAGGACATGTTACCAGGTGAACAGTAAAAGTGAGGAGAATGTGTTCCCCTGATGCTTTAATATACACAGACATGTTACCAGCTGAACAGTATAAGTGAGGAGAGGGCGTTCCCCTTATGGTTTAATATACACAGGACATGTCACCAGGTGAACAGTGTAAGTGAGGAGAATGTGTTCCCCTGATAGTTAAATACGCCCGGGATTTGTCACCAAGTGTCCTGTTTCAGTGAGGAGAATGTGTTCCCCAGATTGTTTATTTTGCACGGGACATGATGCCAGGTGAACAGTATAAGTGAGGAGAGTGTGTTCCCCTGATGGTTTAATATACATGGGACATGTTACCAGGTGAACAGTATAAGTGAGGAGAGATTGTTCCCCTGATGGTTTAATACACACGGGACATGTTACCAGATGAACTCTCTCAGTGAGGAGAGTGTGTTCCCCTGATGTTTTAATATACACAGGACATGTTACCAGGTGAACAGTATAAGTGAGGAGAGTGTGTTCCCCTGATGGTTTAATATACGCGGGAAATGTTACCAGATGAACAGTATAAGTGAGGAGAATGTGTTCCCCTGATTGTTTAATATACACGGGAAATGTTACCAGGAGAACAGTATAAGTGAGGAGAGTGTGTTCCCCTGATGGTTTAATATGCATGGGACATGTTACCAGGTGAACAGTATAAGTGTGGAGAGTGTGTTCCCCTGATGGTTTAATATACACGGTACATGTTACCAGGTGAACAGTATATGTGAGGAGAGTGTGTTCCCCTCATGGTTTAATATACACGGGACATGTTACCAGATGAACAGTATAAGTGAGGAGAGTGTGTTCCCCTGATTGTTTAATACACACGGGACATGTTACCAGGTGAACAGTATAATTGAGGAGAGTGTGTTCCACTGATGGTTTAATATACACGGGACATGTTACCAGGTGAACAGTGTAAGTGAGGAGAATGTGTTCCCCTGATGGTTTAATATACACAGGACATGATGCCAGGTGAACAGTATAAGTCAGGAGAGTGTGTTCCCCTGATGGTTTAAAATACACGGGACATGTCACCAGATGAACAGTATAAGAGAGGAGAGTGTGTTCCCCTGATTGTTTAATACACACGGGACATGTTACCAGATGAACAGTATAAGTGAGGAGAGTGTGTTCCTCTGATGATTTAATATACACGGGACATGTTACCAGGTGAACAGTATAAGTGAGGAGAGTGTGTTCCCCTGATGGTTTAATATACACGGTACATGTTACGAGGTGAACAGTATAAGTGAGGAGAGTGTGTTCCCCTGATGGTTTAGTTATACACGGGACATGATGCCAGGTGAACATTATAAGTGAGGAGAGTGTGTTCCCCTGATGGTTTAATATACATGGGACATGTTACCAGGTGAACAGTGTAAGTGAGGAGAGTGTGTTCCCCTGATGGTTTAATATACACGGGACATGTCACCAGGTGAAAAGTTTAAGTGAGGAGAGTGTGTTCCCCTGATGGTTTAAAATACACGGGACATGTCACCAGATGAACAGTATAAGAGAGGAGAGTGTGTTCCCCTGATTGTTTATTACACACGGGACAAGTCACCAAATGAACTGTGTGAGTGAGGAGATTGTGTTCCCCTGATGATTTAATATACACGGTACATGTTACCAGGTGAACAGTATAAGTGAGGAGAGTGTGTTCCCCTGATGGTTTAATATACACGGGACATGTTACCTGGTGAACAGTATAAGTGAGGAGAGTGTATTCCCCGGATGGTTTAATACAGACGGGACATGTCACCAGGTGAACAGTACAAGTGAGGAGAGTGTGTTCCCCTGATGGTTTTATATACACGGACATGTCACCAGGTGAACAGTATAAGTGAGGAGAGTGTGTTCCCCTGATGGTTTAATACACACGGGACATGTTTCCAGATGAACAGTATAAGTGAGGAGAGTGTGTTCCCCTGATGGTTTAATATACACGGGAAATGTTACCAGATGAACAGTATAAGTGAGGAGAGTGTGTTCCCCTGATGGTTGAATGTACACGGGACATGTTACCAGGTGAACAGTATAAGTGAGGAGAGTGTGTTCCCCTGATTGTTTAATATACATGGGAAATGTTACCAGATAAACAGTATAAGTGAGGAGAGTGTGTTCCCCAGATTGTTTATTATACACGGGACATGATGCCTGGTGAACAGTATAAGTGAGGAGAGTGTGTTCCCCTGATGGTTTAATATACGTGCGACATGTTACCAGGTGAAAAGTTTAAGTGAGGAGAGTGTGTTCCCCTGATGGTTTAATGCACACGGGAAATGTTACCAGATGAACTCTCTCAGTGAGGAGAGTGTGTTCCCCTGATGGTTTAATATACGTGGGACATGTTACCAGGTGAAAAGTTTAAGTGAGGAGAGTGTGTTCCCCTGATGGTTTAATATACCCGGGACATGTCACCAGGTGAACAGTATAAGTGAGGAGAGATTGTTCCCCTGATGGTTTAATACACACGGGACATGTTACCAGATGAACTCTATCAGTGAGGAGAGTGTGTTCCCCTGATGGTTTAATATACACAGGACATGTTACCAGGTGAACAGGATAAGTGAGGAGAGTGTGTTCCCCTGATGGTTTAATATACACGGGAAATGTTACCAGATGAACAGTATAAGTGAGGAGAATGTGTTCCCCTGATTGTTTAATATACACGGGAAATGTTAGCAGGAGAAGAGTAAAAGTGAGGAGAGTGTGTTCCCCTGATGTTTTAATACACACGGGACATGTTACCAGGTGAACAGTATAAGTGAGGAGAGTGTGTTCCCCTGATGGTTTAATACTGACGGAACATGTTACCAGATGAACAGTCTAAGTGAGGAGAGTGTCTTCCCCTGATTGTTTAATACACACGGGACATGTTGCCAGGTGAACAGTAAAAGTGAGGAGAGTGTGTTCACCTGATGGTTTAATATACACGGCACATGTTACCAGGTGAACAGTATAAGTGAGGAGAGTGTGTTCCCCTGATGGTTTAATATACACGGGACATGTTACCAGGTGAACAGTGTAAGTGAGGAGAATGTGTTCCCCTGATGGTTTAATATACACAGGACATGATGCCAGGTGAACAGTATAAGTGAGGAGAGTGTGTTCCCCTGATTGTTTAATATACATGGGACATGAAAACAGGTGAAAAGTTTAAGTGAGGAGAGTGTGTTCCCCTGATGGTTTAAAATACACGGGACATGTCACCAGATGAACAGTATAAGAGAGGAGAGTGTGTTCCCCTGATTGTTTAATACACACGGGACAAGTCACCAAATGAACTGTATGAGTGAGGAGAGTGTGTTCCCCTGATGATTTAATACACACGGGACATGTTACCAGATGAACACTCTCAGTGAGGAGAGTGTGTTCCCCAGTTTGTTTAATACACACGGGACATGATGCCAGGTGAACAGTATAAGTGAGGAGAGTGTGTTCCCCTGATGTTTTAATATACATGGGACATGATGCCAGGTGAACAGTATAAGTGAGGAGAGTGTGTTCCCCTGATGGTTTAATATACACGGGACATGTCACCAGGTGAAAGGTTTAAGTGAGGAGAGTGTGTTCCCCTGAAGCTTTAATATACACGGGACATGTCACCAGGTGAACAGTATAAGTGAGGAGAGTGTGTTCCCCTGATTGTTTAATACACACGGGACATGTCACCAAATGAACTGCATAAGTGAGGAGAGTGTGTTCCCCTGATGATTTAATATTCACAGGACATGTTACCAGGTGAACAGTATAAGTGAGGAGAATGTGTTCCCCTGATGCTTTAATATACACAGACATGTTACCAGCTGAACAGTTTAAGTGAGGAGAGGGTGTTCCCCTTATGGTTGAATATACACAGGACATGTTACCAGGTGAACAGTATAAGTGAGGAGATTGTGTTCCCCTGATGCTTTAATATACACGGTACATGTTACCAGGTGAACAGTATAAGTGAGGAGAGGGCGTTCCCCTTATGGTTTAATATACACAGGACATGTCACCAGGTGAACAGTGTAAGTGAGGAGAATGTGTTCCCCTGATTGTTAAATACGCACGGGATTTGTCACCAAGTGAACTGTATAAGTGAGGAGAATGTGTTCCCCAGATTGTTTATTTTGCACGGGACATGATGCCAGGTGAACAGTATAAGTGAGGAGAGTGTGTTCCCCTGATGGTTTAATATACATGGGACATGTTACCAGGTGAAAAGTTTAAGTGAGGAGAGATTGTTCCCCTGATGGTTTAATACACACGGGACATGTTACCAGATGAACTCTCTCAGTGAGGAGAGTGTGTTCCCCTGATGATTTAATATACACAGGACATGTTACCAGGTGAACAGTATAAGTGAGGAGAGTGTGTTCCCCTGATGGTTTAATATACCCGGGAAATGTTACCAGATGAACAGTATAAGTGAGGAGAATGTGTTCCCCTGATTGTTTAATATACACGGGAAATGTTACCAGGAGAACAGTATAAGTGAGGAGAGTGTGTTCCCCTGATGGTTTAATACACACGGGACATGTTACCAGGTGAACAGTATAAGTGAGGAGAGTGTGTTCCCCTGATGGTTTAATACTGACGGAACATGTTACCAGATGAACAGTAGAAGTGAGGAGAATGTGTTCCCCTGATGGTTTAATATACACAGGACATGATGCCAGGTGAACAGTATAAGTCAGGAGAGTGTGTTCCCCTGATTGTTTAATATACACGGGACATGTCACCAGGTGAACAGTATAAGTGAGGAGAATGTGTTCCCCAGATTGTTTAATATACATGGGACATGTTACCAGGCGAACAGTCTAAGTGAGGAGAGTGTGTTCCCCTGATGGTTTAATATACACGGGACATATCACCAGGTGAAAAGTTTAAGTGAGGAGAGTGTGTTCCCCTGATGGTTTAAAATACACGGGACATGTCAGCAGGAGAACAGTATAAGTGAGGAGAGTGTGTTCCCCTGATGGTTTAATACACACGGGACATGTTACCAGCTGAACAGTATAAGTGAGGAGAGTGTGTTCCCCTGATGGTTTAATACTGACGGAACATGTTACCAGATGAACAGTATAAGTGAGGAGAGTGTGTTCCCCTGATGGTTTAATATGCATGGGACATGTTACCAGGTGAACAGTGTAAGTGAGGAGAGTGTGTTCCCCTGATGGTTTAATATACACGGTACATGTTACCAGGTGAACAGTATATGTGAGGAGAGTGTGTTCCCCTCATGGTTTAATATACACGGGACATGTTACCAGATGAACAGTATAAGTGAGGAGAGTGTGTTCCCCTGATTGTTTAATACACACGGGACATGTTACCAGGTGAACAGTATAATTGAGGAGAGTGTGTTCCGCTGATGGTTTAATATACACGGGACACGTTACCAGGTGAACAGTGTAAGTGAGGAGAATGTGTTCCCCTGATGGTTTAATATACACAGGACATGATGCCAGGTGAACAGTATAAGTCAGGAGAGTGTGTTCCACTGATTGTTTAATATACAGGGGACATGTCACCAGGTGAACAGTATAAGTGAGGAGAATGTGTTCCCCAGATTCTTTAATATACATGGGACATGTTACCAGGCGAACAGTGTAAGTGAGGAGAGTGTGTTCCCCTGATGGTTTAATATACGTGCGACATGTTACCAGGTGAAAAGTTTAAGTGAGGAGAGTGTGTTCCCCTGATGGTTTAATGCACACGGGAAATGTTACCAGATGAACTGCATAAGTGAGGAGAGTGTGTTCCCCTGATGATTTAATATTCACAGGACATGTTACCAGGTGAACAGTATAAGTGAGGAGAATGTGTTCCCCTGATGCTTAATATACACAGACATGTTACCAGCTGAACAGTTTAAGTGAGGAGAGGGTGTTCCCCTTATGGTTGAATATACACAGGACATGTTACCAGGTGAACAGTATAAGTGAGGAGATTGTGTTCTCCTGATGCTTTAATATACACGGTACATGTTACCAGGTGAACAGTATAAGTGAGGAGAGGGCGTTCCCCTTATGGTTTAATATACACAGGACATGTCACCAGGTGAACAGTGTAAGTGAGGAGAATGTGTTCCCCTGATTGTTAAATACGCACGGGATTTGTCACCAAGTGAACTGCATAAGTGAGGAGAATGTGTTCCCCAGATTGTTTATTTTGCACGGGACATGATGCCAGGTGAACAGTATAAGTGAGGAGAGTGTGTTCCCCTGATGGTTTAATATACATGGGACATGTTACCAGGTGAAAAGTTTAAGTGAGGAGAGATTGTTCCCCTGATGGTTTAATACACACGGGACATGTTACCAGATGAACTCTCTCAGTGAGGAGAGTGTGTTCCCCTGATGATTTAATATACACAGGACATGTTACCAGGTGAACAGTATAAGTGAGGAGAGTGTGTTCCCCTGATGGTTTAATATACCCGGGAAATGTTACCAGATGAACAGTATAAGTGAGGAGAATGTGTTCCCCTGATTGTTTAATATACACGGGAAATGTTACCAGGAGAACAGTATAAGTGAGGAGAGTGTGTTCCCCTGATGGTTTAATACACACGGGACATGTTACCAGGTGAACAGTATAAGTGAGGAGAGTGTGTTCCCCTGATGGTTTAATACTGACGGAACATGTTACCAGATGAACAGTAGAAGTGAGGAGAATGTGTTCCCCTGATGGTTTAATATACACAGGACATGATGCCAGGTGAACAGTATAAGTCAGGAGAGTGTGTTCCCCTGATTGTTTAATATACACGGGACATGTCACCAGGTGAACAGTATAAGTGAGGAGAATGTGTTCCCCAGATTGTTTAATATACATGGGACATGTTACCAGGCGAACAGTCTAAGTGAGGAGAGTGTGTTCCCCTGATGGTTTAATATACACGGGACATATCACCAGGTGAAAAGTTTAAGTGAGGAGAGTGTGTTCCCCTGATGGTTTAAAATACACGGGACATGTCAGCAGGAGAACAGTATAAGTGAGGAGAGTGTGTTCCCCTGATGGTTTAATACACACGGGACATGTTACCAGCTGAACAGTATAAGTGAGGAGAGTGTGTTCCCCTGATGGTTTAATACTGACGGAACATGTTACCAGATGAACAGTATAAGTGAGGAGAGTGTGTTCCCCTGATGGTTTAATATGCATGGGACATGTTACCAGGTGAACAGTGTAAGTGAGGAGAGTGTGTTCCCCTGATGGTTTAATATACACGGTACATGTTACCAGGTGAACAGTATATGTGAGGAGAGTGTGTTCCCCTCATGGTTTAATATACACGGGACATGTTACCAGATGAACAGTATAAGTGAGGAGAGTGTGTTCCCCTGATTGTTTAATACACACGGGACATGTTACCAGGTGAACAGTATAATTGAGGAGAGTGTGTTCCGCTGATGGTTTAATATAAACGGGACACGTTACCAGGTGAACAGTGTAAGTGAGGAGAATGTGTTCCCCTGATGGTTTAATATACACAGGACATGATGCCAGGTGAACAGTATAAGTCAGGAGAGTGTGTTCCCCTGATTGTTTAATATACAGGGGACATGTCACCAGGTGAACAGTATAAGTGAGGAGAATGTGTTCCCCAGATTGTTTAATATACATGGGACATGTTACCAGGCGAACAGTGTAAGTGAGGAGAGTGTGTTCCCCTGATGGTTTAATATACGTGCGACATGTTACCAGGTGAAAAGTTTAAGTGAGGAGAGTGTGTTCCCCTGATGGTTTAATGCACACGGGAAATGTTACCAGATGAACTGCATAAGTGAGGAGAGTGTGTTCCCCTGATGATTTAATATTCACAGGACATGTTACCAGGTGAACAGTATAAGTGAGGAGAATGTGTTCCCCTGATGCTTTAATATACACAGACATGTTACCAGCTGAACAGTTTAAGTGAGGAGAGGGTGTTCCCCTTATGGTTGAATATACACAGGACATGTTACCAGGTGAACAGTATAAGTGAGGAGATTGTGTTCCCCTGATGCTTTAATATACACGGTACATGTTACCAGGTGAACAGTATAAGTGAGGAGAGGGCGTTCCCCTTATGGTTTAATATACACAGGACATGTCACCAGGTGAACAGTGTAAGTGAGGAGAATGTGTTCCCCTGATTGTTAAATACGCACGGGATTTGTCACCAAGTGAACTGTATAAGTGAGGAGAATGTGTTCCCCAGATTGTTTATTTTGCACGGGACATGATGCCAGGTGAACAGTATAAGTGAGGAGAGTGTGTTCCCCTGATGGTTTAATATACATGGGACATGTTACCAGGTGAAAAGTTTAAGTGAGGAGAGATTGTTCCCCTGATGGTTTAATACACACGGGACATGTTACCAGATGAACTCTCTCAGTGAGGAGAGTGTGTTCCCCTGATGATTTAATATACACAGGACATGTTACCAGGTGAACAGTATAAGTGAGGAGAGTGTGTTCCCCTGATGGTTTAATATACCCGGGAAATGTTACCAGATGAACAGTATAAGTGAGGAGAATGTGTTCCCCTGATTGTTTAATATACACGGGAAATGTTACCAGGAGAACAGTATAAGTGAGGAGAGTGTGTTCCCCTGATGGTTTAATACACACGGGACATGTTACCAGGTGAACAGTATAAGTGAGGAGAGTGTGTTCCCCTGATGGTTTAATACTGACGGAACATGTTACCAGATGAACAGTAGAAGTGAGGAGAATGTGTTCCCCTGATGGTTTAATATACACAGGACATGATGCCAGGTGAACAGTATAAGTCAGGAGAGTGTGTTCCCCTGATTGTTTAATATACACGGGACATGTCACCAGGTGAACAGTATAAGTGAGGAGAATGTGTTCCCCAGATTGTTTAATATACATGGGACATGTTACCAGGCGAACAGTCTAAGTGAGGAGAGTGTGTTCCCCTGATGGTTTAATATACACGGGACATATCACCAGGTGAAAAGTTTAAGTGAGGAGAGTGTGTTCCCCTGATGGTTTAAAATACACGGGACATGTCAGCAGGAGAACAGTATAAGTGAGGAGAGTGTGTTCCCCTGATGGTTTAATACACACGGGACATGTTACCAGCTGAACAGTATAAGTGAGGAGAGTGTGTTCCCCTGATGGTTTAATACTGACGAACATGTTACCAGATGAACAGTATAAGTGAGGAGAGTGTGTTCCCCTGATGGTTTAATATGCATGGGACATGTTACCAGGTGAACAGTGTAAGTGAGGAGAGTGTGTTCCCCTGATGGTTTAATATACACGGTACATGTTACCAGGTGAACAGTATATGTGAGGAGAGTGTGTTCCCCTCATGGTTTAATATACACGGGACATGTTACCAGATGAACAGTATAAGTGAGGAGAGTGTGTTCCCCTGATTGTTTAATACACACGGGACATGTTACCAGGTGAACAGTATAATTGAGGAGAGTGTGTTCCGCTGATGGTTTAATATACACGGGACATGTTACCAGGTGAACAGTGTAAGTGAGGAGAATGTGTTCCCCTGATGGTTTAATATACACAGGACATGATGCCAGGTGAACAGTATAAGTCAGGAGAGTGTGTTCCCCTGATTGTTTAATATACAGGGGACATGTCACCAGGTGAACAGTATAAGTGAGGAGAATGTGTTCCCCAGATTGTTTAATATACATGGGACATGTTACCAGGCGAACAGTGTAAGTGAGGAGAGTGTGTTCCCCTGATGGTTTAATATACACGGGACATATCACCAGGTGAAAAGTTTAAGTGAGGAGAGTGTGTTCCCCTGATGGTTTAAAATACACGGGACATGTCACCAGGTGAACAGTATAAGTGAGGAGAGTGTGTTCCCCTGATGGTTTAATATACACGGTACATGTTACCAGGTGAACAGTATAAGTGAGGAGAGTGTGTTCCCCTGATGGTTTAATATACACGGGACATGATGCCAGGTGAACATTATAAGTGAGGAGAGTGTGTTCCCCTGATGGTTTAATATACATGGGACATGTTACCAGGTGAACAGTGTAAGTGAGGAGAGTGTGTTCCCCTGATGGTTTAATATACACGGGACATGTCACCAGGTGAAAAGTTTAAGTGAGGAGAGTGTGTTCCCCTGATGGTTTAAAATACACGGGACATGTCACCAGATGAACAGTATAAGAGAGGAGAGTGTGTTCCCCTGATTGTTTATTACACACGGGACAAGTCACCAAATGAACTGTATGAGTGAGGAGATTGTGTTCCCCTGATGATTTAATATACACGGTACATGTTACCAGGTGAACAGTATAAGTGAGGAGAGTGTGTTCCCCTGATGGTTTAATATTCACGGGACATGTTACCTGGTGAACAGTATAAGTGAGGAGAGTGTATTCCCCGGATGGTTTAATACACACGGGACATGTCACCAGGTGAACAGTACAAGAGAGGAGAGTGTGTTCCCCTGATGGTTTTATATACACGGACATGTCACCAGGTGAACAGTCTAAGTGAGGAGAGTGTGTTCCCCTGATGGTTTAATACACACGGGACATGTTACCAGATGAACAGTATAAGTGAGGAGAGTGTGTTCCCCTGATGGTTTAATATACACGGGAAATGTTACCAGATGAACAGTATAAGTGAGGAGAGTGTGTTCCCCTGATGGTTGAATATACACGGGACATGTTACCAGGTGAACAGTATAAGTGAGGAGAGTGTGTTCCCCTGATTGTTTAATATACATGGGAAATGTTACCAGATAAACAGTATAAGTGAGGAGAGTGTGTTCCCCTGATTGTTAAATACGCACGGGACTTGTCACCAAGTGAACTGTATAAGTGAGGAGAATGTGTTCCCCAGATTGTTTATTATACACGGGACATGATGCCAGGTGAACAGTATAAGTGAGGAGAGTGTGTTCCCCTGATGGTTTAATATACGTGCGAATTGTTACCAGGTGAAAAGTTTAAGTGAGGAGAGTGTGTTCCCCTGATGGTTTAATACACACGGGAAATGTTACCAGATGAACTCTCTCAGTGAGGAGAGTGTGTTCCCCTGATGGTTTAATATACGTGGGACATGTTACCAGGTGAAAAGTTTAAGTGAGGAGAGTGTGTTCCCCTGATGGTTTAATATACCCGGGACATGTCACCAGGTGAACAGTATAAGTGAGGAGAGATTGTTCCCCTGATGGTTTAATACACACGGGACATATTACCAGATGAACTCTCTCAGTGAGGAGAGTGTGTTCCCCTGATGGTTTAATATACACAGGACATGTTACCAGGTGAACAGGATAAGTGAGGAGAGTGTGTTCCCCTGATGGTTTAATATACGCGGGAAATGTTACCAGATGAACAGTATAAGTGAGGAGAATGTGTTCCCCTGATGATTTAATATACACGGGAAATGTTAGCAGGAGAACAGTAAAAGTGAGGAGAGTGTGTTCCCCTGATGGTTTAATATACACGGCACATGTTACCAGGTGAACAGTATAAGTGAGGAGAGTGTGTTCCCCTGATGGTTTAATATACACGGGACATGTTACCAGGTGAACAGTGTAAGTGAGGAGAATGTGTTCCCCTGATGGTTTAATATACACAGGACATGATGCCAGGTGAACAGTATAAGTGAGGAGAGTGTGTTCCCCTGATTGATTAATATACACGGGACATGTCACCAGGTGAACAGTATAAGTGAGGAGAATGTGTTCCCCATATTGTTTAATATACATGGGACATGTTACAAGGTGAACAGTGTAAGTGAGGAGAGTGTGTTCCCCTGATGGTTTAAAATACACGGGACATGTCACCAGATGAACATTATAAGAGAGGAGAGTGTGTTCCACTGATTGTTTAATACACACGGGACAAGTCACCAAATGAACTGTATGAGTGAGGAGAGTGTGTTCCCCTGATGACTTAATACACACGGGACATGTTACCAGATGAACACTCTCAGTGAGGAGAGTGTGTTCCCCTAATGATTTAATATACACATGACATGTTACCAGGTGAACAGTATAAGTGAGGAGAGTGTGTTCCCCTGATGGTTTAATACACCCGGTACATGTTACCAGGTGAAAAGTATAAGTGAGGAGAGTGTGTTCCCCTGATGGTTTAATACACACGGGACATGTTACCAGATGAACACTCTCAGTGAGGAGAGTGTGTTCCCCTGATGATTTAATATACACATGACATGTTACCAGGTGAACAGTATAAGTGAGGAGAGTGTGTTCCCCTGATGTTTTAATGTACACGGGACATGATGCCAGGTGAACAGTATAAGTGAGGAGAGTGTGTTCCCCTGATGATTTAATATACACATGACATGTTACCAGGTGAACAGTATAAGTGAGGAGAGTGTGTTCCCCTGATGGTTTAATACACCCGGTACATGTTACCAGGTGAAAAGTATAAGTGAGGAGAGTGTGTTCCCCTGATGGTTTAATACACCCGGTACATGTTAACAGGCGAACAGTATAAGTGAGGAGAGTGTGTTCCCCTGATGATTTAATATACACATGACATGTTACCAGCTGAACAGTATAAGTGAGGAGAGTGTGTTCCCCTGATTGTTTAATGCACACGGGACATGTTACCAGGTGAACAGTATAAGTGAGGAGAGTCTGATCCCTTGATGGTTTAATATCCACGGGACATGTTACCAGGTGAACAGTATAAGTGAGGAGAATGTGTTCCCTTGATGGTTTAATATACACGGGACATGTTACCAGGTGAACAGTATTAGTGAGGAGAATGCGTTCCCCTGATTGTTTAATACGCACGGGACATTTCACAAGGTGAACAGTATAAGTGAGGAGAGTGAGTTCCCCTGATTGTTTAATACGCACGGGACATGTTACCAGGTGAACAGTATAAGTGAGGAGAGTGAGTTCCCCTGATTGTTTAATATACCCGTGACATGTCAACAGGTGAACAGTATAAGTGAGGAGAGTGTGTTCCCCTGATTGTTTAATACACCCGGGACATGTTACCAGATGAACAGTATAAGTGAGGAGAGTGTGTTCCCCTGATGGTTTAATATGCACGGGGCATGTTACCAGATGAACAGTATAAGTGGGGAGCTTGTGTTCCCCTGATGGTTTAATACTGACGGGACATGTTACCAGATGAACAGTACAAGTGAGGACAGTGTGTACCCCTGATTGTTTAATACACACGGGACATGTCACCAACTGAACTGTATAAGTGAGGAGAGTGTGTTCCCCTGATGGTTTAATGCACACAGGACATGTTACCAGGTGAACAGTATAATTGAGGAGAGAGTGTTCCACTGATGGTTTAATACTGAGGGGACATGTTACCAGGTGAGCAGTATAAGTGAGGAGAGTGTGTTCCCCAGTTTGTTTAATATACACGGGACATGATGCCAGGTGAACAGTATAAGTGAGGAGAGTGTGTTCCCCTGATGTTTTAATATACATGGGACATGATGCCAGGTGAACAGTATCAGTGAGGAGAGTGTGTTCCCCTGATGGTTTGATATACACGGGACATGTCACCAGGTGAAAGGTTTAAGTGAGGAGAGTGTGTTCCCCTGAAGCTTTAATATACACGGGACATGTCACCAGGTGAACAGTATAAGTGAGGAGAGTGTGTTCCCCTGATTGTTTAATACACACGGGACATGTCACCAAATGAACTGCATACGTGAGGAGAGTCTGTTCCCCTGATGATTTAATACACACGGGTCAAGTTACCAGATGAACACTCTCAGTGAGGAGAGTGTGTTCCCCTGATGATTTAATATTCACAGGACATGTTACCAGGTGAACAGTATAAGTGAGGAGAATGTGTTCCCCTGATGCTTTAATATACACAGACATGTTACCAGCTGAACAGTTTAAGTGAGGAGAGGGTGTTCCCCTTATGGTTTAATATACACAGGACATGTTACCAGGTGAACAGTATAAGTGAGGAGAGTGTGTTCCCCTGATGCTTTAATATACACGGTACATGTTACCAGGTGAACAGTATAAGTGAGGAGAGGGCGTTCCCCTTATGGTTTAATATACACAGGACATGTCACCAGGTGAACAGTGTAAGTGAGGAGAATGTGATCCCCTGATTGTTAAATACGCACGGGATTTGTCACCAAGTGTACTGTATAAGTGAGGAGAATGTGTTCCCCAGATTGTTTATTTTGCACGGGACATGATGCCAGGTGAACAGTATAAGTGAGGAGAGTGTGTTCCCCTGATGGTTTAATATACATGGGACATGTTACCAGGTGAAAAGTTTAAGTGAGGAGAGTGTGATCCCCTGATGGTTTAATATACCCGGGACATGTCACCAGGTGAACAGTATAAGTTAGGAGAGATTGTTCCCCTGATGGTTTAATACACACGGGACATGTTACCAGATGAACTCTCTCAGTGAGGAGAGTGTGTTCCCCTGATGGTTTAATATACACAGGACATGTTACCAGGTGAACAGTATAAGTGAGGAGAGTGTGTTCCCCTGATGGTTTAATATACGCGGGAAATGTTACCAGATGAACAGTATAAGTGAGGAGAATGTGTTCCCCTGATTGTTTAATATACACGGGAAATGTTACCAGGAGAACAGTATAAGTGAGGAGAGTGTGTTCCCCTGATGGTTTAATACACACGGGACATGTTACCAGGTGAACAGTATAAGTGAGGAGAGTGTGTTCCCCTGATGGTTTAATACTGACGGAACATGTTACCAGATGAACAGTATAAGTGAGGAGAGTGTGTTCCCCTGATGGTTTAATATGCATGGGACATGTTACCAGGTGAACAGTATAAGTGAGGAGAGTGTGTTCCCCTGATGGTTTAATATACACGGTACATGTTACCAGGTGAACAGTATATGTGAGGAGAGTGTGTTCCCCTCATGGTTTAATATACACGGGACATGTTACCAGATGAACAGTATAAGTGAGGAGCTTGTGTTCCCCTGATGGTTTAATACTGCCGGGACATGTTACCAGATAAACAGTGTAAGTGAGGAGATTGTGTTCCCCTGATTGTTTAATACACACGGGACATGTTACCATGTGAACAGTATAATTGAGGAGAGTGTGTTCCGCTGATGGTTTAATATACACGGGACATGTTACCAGGTGAACAGTGTAAGTGAGGAGAATGTGTTCCCCTGATGGTTTAATATACACAGGACATGATGCCAGGTGAACAGTATAAGTCAGGAGAGTGTGTTCCCCTGATTGTTTAATATACACGGGACATGTCACCAGGTGAACAGTATAAGTGAGGAGAATGTGTTCCCCAGATTGTTTAATATACATGGGACATGTTACCAGGCGAACAGTGTAAGTGAGGAGAGTGTGTTCCCCTGATGGTTTAATATACACGGGACATATCACCAGGTGAAAAGTTTAAGTGAGGAGAGTGTGTTCCCCTGATGGTTTAAAATACACGGGACATGTCACCAGATGAACAGTATAAGAGAGGAGAGTGTGTTCCCCTGATTGTTTAATACACACGGGACAAGTCACCAAATGAACTGTATGAGTGAGGAGAGTGTGTTCCCCTGATGATTTAATACACACGGGACATGTTACCAGATGAATAGCATAAGTGAGGAGAGTGTGTTCCCCTGATGATTTAATATACACGGGACATGTTACCAGGTGAACAGTATAAGTGAGGAGAGTGTGTTCCCCTGATGGTTTAATATACACGGTACATGTTACGAGGTGAACAGTATAAGTGAGGAGAGTGTGTTCCCCTGATGGTTTAATATACACGGGACATGATGCCAGGTGAACATTATAAGTGAGGAGAGTGTGTTCCCCTGATGGTTTAATATACATGGGACATGTTACCAGGTGAACAGTGTAAGTGAGGAGAGTGTGTTCCCCTGATGGTTTAATATACACGGGACATGTCACCAGGTGAAAAGTTTAAGTGAGGAGAGTGTGTTCCCCTGATGGTTTAAAATACACGGGACATGTCACCAGATGAACAGTATAAGAGAGGAGAGTGTGTTCCCCTGATTGTTTATTACACACGGGACAAGTCACCAAATGAACTGTGTGAGTGAGGAGATTGTGTTCCCCTGATGATTTAATATAAACGGTACATGTTACCAGGTGAACAGTATAAGTGAGGAGAGTGTGTTCCCCTGATGGTTTAATATACACGGGACATGTTACCTGGTGAACAGTATAAGTGAGGAGAGTGTATTCCCCGGATGGTTTAATACAGACGGGACATGTCACCAGGTGAACAGTACAAGTGAGGAGAGTGTGTTCCCCTGATGGTTTTATATACACGGACATGTCACCAGGTGAACAGTAGAAGTGAGGAGAGTGTGTTCCCTGATGGTTTAATACACACGGGACATGTTTCCAGATGAACAGTATAAGTGAGGAGAGTGTGTTCCCCTGATGGTTTAATATACACGGGAAATGTTACCAGATGAACAGTATAAGTGAGGAGAGTGTGTTCCCCTGATGGTTGAATATACACGGGACATGTTACCAGGTGAACAGTATAAGTGAGGAGAGTGTGTTCCCCTGATTGTTTAATATACATGGGAAATGTTACCAGATAAACAGTATAAGTGAGGAGAGTGTGTTCCCCAGATTGTTTATTATACACGGGACATGATGCCAGGTGAACAGTATAAGTGAGGAGAGTGTGTTCCCCTGATGGTTTAATATACGTGCGACATGTTACCAGGTGAAAAGTTTAAGTGAGGAGAGTGTGTTCCCCTGATGGTTTAATACACACGGGAAATGTTACCAGATGAACTCTCTCAGTGAGGAGAGTGTGTTCCCCTGATGGTTTAATATACGTGGGACATGTTACCAGGTGAAAAGTTTAAGTGAGGAGAGTGTGTTCCCCTGATGGTTTAATATACCCGGGACATGTCACCAGGTGAACAGTATAAGTGAGGAGAGATTGTTCCCCTGATGGTTTAATACACACGGGACATGTTACCAGATGAACTCTCTCAGTGAGGAGAGTGTGTTCCCCTGATGGTTTAATATACACAGGACATGTTACCAGGTGAACAGGATAAGTGAGGAGAGTGTGTTCCCCTGATGGTTTAATATACACGGGAAATGTTACCAGATGAACAGTATAAGTGAGGAGAATGTGTTCCCCTGATTGTTTAATATACACGGGAAATGTTAGCAGGAGAAGAGTAAAAGTGAGGAGAGTGTGTTCCCCTGATGGTTTAATACACACGGGACATGTTACCAGGTGAACAGTATAAGTGAGGAGAGTGTGTTCCCCTGATGGATTAATATACACGGGACATGTTACTAGGTGAACAGTGTAAGTGAGGAGAATGTGTTCCCCTGATGGTTTAATATACACAGGACATGATGCCAGGTGAACAGTATAAGTGAGGAGAGTGTGTTCCCCTGATGGTTTAATACTGACGGAACATGTTACCAGATGAACAGTCTAAGTGAGGAGAGTGTCTTCCCCTGATTGTTTAATACACACGGGACATGTTGCCAGGTGAACAGTAAAAGTGAGGAGAGTGTGTTCACCTGATGGTTTAATATACACGGCACATGTTACCAGGTGAACAGTATAAGTGAGGAGAGTGTGTTCCCCTGATGGTTTAAAATACACGGGACATGTCACCAGATAAACAGTATAAGAGAGGAGAGTGTGTTCCCCTGATGGTTTAATACACACTGCACAAGTCACCAAATGAACTGTATGAGTGAGGAGATTGTGTTCCCCTGATGATTTAATATACACGGTACATGTTACCAGGTGAACAGTATAAGTGAGGAGAGTGTGTTCCCCTGATGGTTTAATATACACGCGACATGTTACCAGGTGAACAGTATAACTGAGGAGAATATGTTCCCCTGATTGTTTAATACGCACGGGACTTGTCACCAAGTGAACAGTATAAGTGAGGAGAGTGTGTTCCCCTGATGGTTTAATATACATGGGACATGTTACCAGGTGAACAGTGTAAGTGAGGAGAGTGTGTTCCCCTGATGGTTTAATATACACGGGACATGTCACCAGGTGAAAAGTTTAAGTGAGGAGAGTGTGATGCCCTGGTGGTTTAATATACCCGGGACATGTCACCAGGTGAACAGTATAAGTGAGGAGAGTGTATTCCCCTGATGGTTTAATACACACGGGACATGTTACCAGATGAAAACTCTCAGTGAGGAGAGTGTGTTCCCCTGAAGGTTTAATATACACAGGACATGTTACCAGGTGAACAGTATAAGTGAGGAGAGTGTGTTCCCCTGATGGTTTAATATACACGGGACATGTTACCAGGTGAACAGTATAAGTGAGGAGAGTGTGTTCCCCTGAGTGTTTAATATACACGGGACATGTTACCAGGTGAACAGTATAAGTGAGGAGAGTGTGTTCCCTTGATAGTTTAATATACACAGGACATGTTACCAGGTGAACAGTATAAGTGAGGAGAGTGTGTTCCCTTGATAGTTTAATATACACGGGACATGTTACCAGGTGAACAGTATAAGTGAGGAGAGTGTGTTCCCCTGATGGTTTTTTACGCGAGGGACGTGTTACCAGGTGAACAGTATAAGTGAGGATAGTGTGTTCCCTTGATAGTTTAATATACACAGGACATGTTACCAGGTGAACAGTATAAGTGAGGAGAGTGTGTTCCCTTGATAGTTTAATATACACAGGACATGTTACCAGGTGAACAGTATAAGTGAGGAGAGTGTGCTCCCTTGATAGTTTAATATACACGGGACATGTTACCAGGTGAACAGTATAAGTGAGGAGAGTGTGTTCCCCTGATTGTTTAATAAACATGGGACATGTTACCAGGTGAACAGTATAAGTGAGGAGAGTGTGTTCCCCTGATGGTTTAATATACACGGGACATGTTACCAGGTGAACAGTATAAGTGAGGAGACTGTGTTCCCCTGATGGTTTAATACTGACGGGACATGTTACCAGATGAACAGTATAAGTGAGGAGAGTGTGTTCCCCTGATGGTTTAATACACACGGGACATGTTACCAGGTGAACAGTATAAGTGAGGAGAGTGTGTTCCCCTGATGGTTTAATACTGACGGGACATGTTACCAGATGAACAGTATAAGTGAGGAGAGTGTGTTCCCCTGATGGTTTAATACACACGGGACATGTTACCAGATGAACAGTATAAGTGAGGAGAGTGTGTTCCCCTGATGGTTTAATATACACGGGACATGTTACCAGTTGAACAGTATAAGTGAGGAGAGTGTGTTCCCCTGATGGTTTAATACTGACGGAACATGTTACCAGATGAACAGTATAAGTGAGGAGAGTGTGTTCCCCTGATGGTTTAATATACATGGGACATGTTACCAGGTGAAAAGTGTAAGTGAGGAGAGTGTGTTCCCCTGATGGTTTAATACACACGGGAAATGTTACCAGATGAGCAGTATAAGTGAGGAGAGTGTGTTCCCCTGATGGTTTAATATACACGGGACATGTTACCAGGTGAACAGTATAAGTGAGGAGAGTGTGTTCCCCTGATGGTTTAATATACACGGGACATGTTACCAGATGAACAGTATAGGTGAGGAGAGTGTGTTCCCCTGATTGTTTAATATACACGGGATATGTAACCAGGTGAACAGTATAAGTGAGGAGAGTGTGTTCCCCTGATGGTTTAATACTGACGGGATATGTTACAAGATGAACAGTATAAGTGGGGAGAGTGTGTTCCCCTGATGGTTTAATACGCACGGGACATGTCACCAAGTGAACTGTATAAGTGAGGAGAGTGTGTTCCCCTGATTGTTTAATAAACACGGCACATGTTACCAGGTGAACAGTATAAGTGAGGAGAGTGTGTTCCCCTGAGTGTTTAATAAACAGGGGACATGTTACCAGGTGAACAGTATAAGTGAGGAGAGTGTGTTCCCCTGATGGTTTTATATACACGGACATGTCACCAGGTGAACAGTATAAGTGAGGAGAGTGTGTTCCCCTGATGGTTTAATACACACGGGAAATGTTACGAGATGAACACTATAAGTGAGGAGAGTGTGTTCCCCTGATGGTTTAATATACACGGGACATGTTTCCAGGCGAACAGTGTAAGTGAGGAGAGTGTGTTCCCTTGATAGTTTAATATACACGGGACATGTTACCAGATGAACAGTATAAGTGAGGAGAGTGTGTTCCCCTGATGGTTTAATACTGACGGGACATGTTACCAGATGAACAGTTTTAGTGAGGAGAGTTTGTTCCCCTGATGGTTGAATATAAACGGGACATGTTACCAGATGAACAGTATAAGTCAGGAGAGTGTGTTCCCCTGATGGTTGAATATAAACGGGACATGTTACCAGATGAACAGTATAAGTGAGGAGAGTGTGTTCCCCTGATGGTTTAATACACACGGGACATGTTACCAGATGAACAGTTTTAGTGAGGAGAGTTTGTTCCCCTGATGGTTTAATACACACGGGACATGTTACCAGATGATCAGTATAAGTGAGGAGAGTGTGTTCCCCTGATGGTTGAATATACACGGGACATGTCACCAGGTGTGCAGTATAAGTGAGGAGAGTGTGTTCCCCTGATGGTTTAATACGTACGGGACATGTTACCAGGTGAACAGTATAAGTGAGGAGAGTGTGTTCCCCTGATGGTTTAATATACACAGGACTTGTCACCAGGTGAACTGTAATAGTGAGGAGAGTATGTTCCCCTGATTGTTTCATACGCACGGGGCATGTTACCAGGTGAAGAGTATAATTGAGGAGAATGTGTTCCCCTGATTGTTTAATACACACGGGACATGTCACCAGGTGAACAGTATAAGTGAGGAGAGCGTGTTCCCCTGATGGTTTAATACTGACGTGATATGTTACCAGATGAACAGTATAAGTGAGGAGAGTGTGTTCCCCTGATGGTTTAATACGCACGGGACATGTCACCAAGTGAACTGTATAAGTGAGGAGAGTGTGTTCCCCTGATTGTTTAATACACACGGGACATGTTACCAGATGATCAGTATAAGTGAGGAGAGCGTGTTCCCCTGATTGTTTAATACACACGGGACATGTTACCAGGTGAACAGTATAATGGAGGAGAGTGTGTTCCCCTGATGGTTTAATACACACGGGACATGTTACCAGTTGAACAGTATAAGTGAGGAGAGTGTGTTCCCCTGATGTTTTAATACTGACGGGACATGTTACCAGATGAACAGTATAAGTGAGGAGAGTGTTTTCCCCTGATGGTTTAATACACACGGGACATGTTACCAGGTGAACAGTAAAAGTGAGGAGAGTGTGTTCCCCTGATTGTTTAATACACACGGGACATGTTACCAGGTGCACAGTATAAGTGAGGAGAGTGTGTTCCCCTGATTGTTTAATACACACGGGAAATGTTACCAGATGAACAGTATAAATGAGGAGAGTGTCTTCCCCTGATGTTTTAATGTACACGGGACATGTTACCAGGTGAACAGTATAAGTGAGGAGAATGTGTTCCCCTGAATGTTTAATACACACGGGACATGTTACCAGATGAACAGTATAAGTGAGGAGAGTGTGTTCCCCTGATGGCTTAATATGCACGGGATATGTTACCAGGTGAACAGTATAAGTGAGGAGAGTGTGTTCCCTGGATGGTTTAATACTGACGGGACATGTTACCAGATGAACTGGATAAGTGAGGAGAGTGTGTTCCCCTGATTGTTTAATAAACACGGGACATGTTACCAGATGAACAGGATAAGTGAGGAGAGTGTGTTCCCCTGATTGTTTACTACTGACGTGATATGGTACCAGATGAACAGTATAAATGAGGAGCGTGTGTTCCCCTGATGGTTTAATACACACAGGACATGTTACCAGGTGAACAGTATAAGTGAGGAGAGTGTGTTCCCCTGATTGTTTAATACACCACGGGACATGTTACCAGATGAACAGTATAAGTGAGGAGAGTGTGTTCCCCTGATGGTTTAATACACACAGGACATGTTACCAGGTGAACAGTATAAGTGAGGAAAGTGTGTTCCCCTGATTGTTTAATACACCACGGGACATGTTACCAGATGAACAGTATAAGTGAGGAGAGTGTGTTCCCATGATGGTTTAATATGCATTGGACATGTTACCAGGTGAACAGTATAAGTGAGGAGACTGTGTTCCCCTGATGGTTTAATATACACGGGACATGTTACCAGGTGAACAGTATAAGTGAGGAGAGTGTGTTCCCCTGATGGTTTAATACTGACGGGACATGTTACCAGATGAACAGTATAAGTGAGGAGAGTGTGTTCCCCTGATGGCTTAATATGCACGGGACACGTTACCAGGTGAACAGTATAAGTGAGGAGAGTGTGTTCCCTGGATGGTTTAATACTGACGGGACATGTTACCAGATGAACTGGATAAGTGAGGAGAGTGTGTTCCCCTGATTGTTTAATAAACACGGGACATGTTACCAGATGAACAGTATAAGTGAGGAGAGTGTGTTCCCCAGATTGTTTACTGCTGACGTGATATGGTACCAGATGAACAGTATAAATGAGGAGCGTGTGTTCCCCTGATGGTTTAATACACACAGGACATGTTACCAGGTGAACAGTATAAGTGAGGAGAGTGTGTTCCCCTGATTGTTTAATACACCACGGGACATGTTACCAGATGAACAGTATAAGTGAGGAGAGTGTGTTCCCCTGATGGTTTAATACACACAGGACATGTTACCAGGTGAACAGTATAAGTGAGGAGAGTGTGTTCCCCTGATTGTTTAATACACCACGGGACATGTTACCAGATGAACAGTATAAGTGAGGAGAGTGTGTTCCCCTGATGGTTTAATACACACAGGACATGTTACCAGGTGAACAGTATAAGTGAGGAGAGTGTGTTCCCCTGATTGTTTAATACACCACGGGACATGTTACCAGATGAACAGTATAAGTGAGGAGAGTGTGTTCCCCTGATGGTTTAATACACACAGGACATGTTACCAGGTGAACAGTATAAGTGAGGAGAGTGTGTTCCCCTGATTGTTTAATACACCACGGGACATGTTACCAGATGAACAGTATAAGTGAGGAGAGTGTGTTCCCCTGATGGTTTAATATACACAGGACATGTTACCAGGTGAAGAGTATAAGTGAGGAGAATGTGTTCCCCTGATTGTTTAATACACACGGGACATGTTACCAGATGAACAGTATAAGTGAGGAGAGTGTGTTCCCCTGATGGTTTAATATACACGGGACATGTTACCAGTTGAACAGTATAAGTGAGGAGAGTGTGTTCCCCTGATGGTTTAATACTGACAGAACATGTTACCAGATGAACAGTATAAGTGAGGAGAGTGTGTTCCCCTGATGGTTTAATATACATGGGACATGTTACCAGGTGAAAAGTGTAAGTGAGGAGAGTGTGTTCCCCTGATGGTTTAATACACACGGGAAATGTTACCAGATGAGCAGTATAAGTGAGGAGAGTGTGTTCCCCTGATGGTTTAATATACACGGGACATGTTACCAGGTGAACAGTATAAGTGAGGAGAGTGTGTTCCCCTGATGGTTTAATATACACGGGACATGTTACCAGATGAACAGTATAAGTGAGGAGAGTGTGTTCCCCTGATTGTTTAATATACACGGGATATGTAACCAGGTGAACAGTATAAGTGAGGAGAGTGTGTTCCCCTGATGGTTTAATACTGACGGGATATGTTACAAGATGAACAGTATAAGTGGGGAGAGTGTGTTCCCCTGATGGTTTAATACGCACGGGACATGTCACCAAGTGAACTGTATAAGTGAGGAGAGTGTGTTCCCCTGATTGTTTAATAAACACGGCACATGTTACCAGGTGAACAGTATAAGTGAGGAGAGTGTGTTCCCCTGAGTGTTTAATAAACAGGGGACATGTTACCAGGTGAACAGTATAAGTGAGGAGAGTGTGTTCCCCTGATGGTTTTATATACACGGACATGTCACCAGGTGAACAGTATAAGTGAGGAGAGTGTGTTCCCCTGATGGTTTAATACACACGGGAAATGTTACGAGATGAACACTATAAGTGAGGAGAGTGTGTTCCCCTGATGGTTTAATATACACGGGACATGTTTCCAGGCGAACAGTGTAAGTGAGGAGAGTGTGTTCCCTTGATAGTTTAATATACACGGGACATGTTACCAGATGAACAGTATAAGTGAGGAGAGTGTGTTCCCCTGATGGTTTAATACTGACGGGACATGTTACCAGATGAACAGTTTTAGTGAGGAGAGTTTGTTCCCCTGATGGTTGAATATAAACGGGACATGTTACCAGATGAACAGTATAAGTCTGGAGAGTGTGTTCCCCTGATGGTTGAATATAAACGGGACATGTTACCAGATGAACAGTATAAGTGAGGAGAGTGTGTTCCCCTGATGGTTTAATACACACGGGACATGTTACCAGATGAACAGTTTTAGTGAGGAGAGTTTGTTCCCCTGATGGTTTAATACACACGGGACATGTTACCAGATGATCAGTATAAGTGAGGAGAGTGTGTTCCCCTGATGGTTGAATATACACGGGACATGTTACCAGATGAACAGTATAAGTGAGGAGAGTGTGTTCCCCTGATGGTTTAATACACACAGGACATGTTACCAGGTGAACAGTATAAGTGAGGAAAGTGTGTTCCCCTGATTGTTTAATACACCACGGGACATGTTACCAGATGAACAGTATAAGTGAGGAGAGTGTGTTCCCATGATGGTTTAATATGCATTGGACATGTTACCAGGTGAACAGTATAAGTGAGGAGACTGTGTTCCCCTGATGGTTTAATATACACGGGACATGTTACCAGGTGAACAGTATAAGTGAGGAGAGTGTGTTCCCCTGATGGTTTAATACTGACGGGACATGTTACCAGATGAACAGTATAAGTGAGGAGAGTGTGTTCCCCTGATGGCTTAATATGCACGGGACACGTTACCAGGTGAACAGTATAAGTGAGGAGAGTGTGTTCCCTGGATGGTTTAATACTGACGGGACATGTTACCAGATGAACTGGATAAGTGAGGAGAGTGTGTTCCCCTGATTGTTTAATAAACACGGGACATGTTACCAGATGAACAGTATAAGTGAGGAGAGTGTGTTCCCCAGATTGTTTACTGCTGACGTGATATGGTACCAGATGAACAGTATAAATGAGGAGCGTGTGTTCCCCTGATGGTTTAATACACACAGGACATGTTACCAGGTGAACAGTATAAGTGAGGAGAGTGTGTTCCCCTGATTGTTTAATACACCACGGGACATGTTACCAGATGAACAGTATAAGTGAGGAGAGTGTGTTCCCCTGATGGTTTAATACACACAGGACATGTTACCAGGTGAACAGTATAAGTGAGGAGAGTGTGTTCCCCTGATTGTTTAATACACCACGGGACATGTTACCAGATGAACAGTATAAGTGAGGAGAGTGTGTTCCCCTGATGGTTTAATACACACAGGACATGTTACCAGGTGAACAGTATAAGTGAGGAGAGTGTGTTCCCCTGATTGTTTAATACACCACGGGACATGTTACCAGATGAACAGTATAAGTGAGGAGAGTGTGTTCCCCTGATGGTTTAATATACACGGGACATGTTACCAGTTGAACAGTATAAGTGAGGAGAGTGTGTTCCCCTGATGGTTTAATACTGACGGAACATGTTACCAGATGAACAGTATAAGTGAGGAGAGTGTGTTCCCCTGATGGTTTAATATACATGGGACATGTTACCAGGTGAAAAGTGTAAGTGAGGAGAGTGTGTTCCCCTGATGGTTTAATACACACGGGAAATGTTACCAGATGAGCAGTATAAGTGAGGAGAGTGTGTTCCCCTGATGGTTTAATATACACGGGACATGTTACCAGGTGAACAGTATAAGTGAGGAGAGTGTGTTCCCCTGATGGTTTAATATACACGGGACATGTTACCAGATGAACAGTATAAGTGAGGAGAGTGTGTTCCCCTGATTGTTTAATATACACGGGATATGTAACCAGGTGAACAGTATAAGTGAGGAGAGTGTGTTCCCCTGATGGTTTAATACTGACGGGATATGTTACAAGATGAACAGTATAAGTGGGGAGAGTGTGTTCCCCTGATGGTTTAATACGCACGGGACATGTCACCAAGTGAACTGTATAAGTGAGGAGAGTGTGTTCCCCTGATTGTTTAATAAACACGGCACATGTTACCAGGTGAACAGTATAAGTGAGGAGAGTGTGTTCCCCTGAGTGTTTAATAAACACGGGACATGTTACCAGGTGAACAGTATAAGTGAGGAGAGTGTGTTCCCCTGATGGTTTTATATACACGGACATGTCACCAGGTGAACAGTATAAGTGAGGAGAGTGTGTTCCCCTGATGGTTTAATACACACGGGAAATGTTACGAGATGAACACTATAAGTGAGGAGAGTGTGTTCCCCTGATGGTTTAATATACACGGGACATGTTTCCAGGCGAACAGTGTAAGTGAGGAGAGTGTGTTCCCTTGATAGTTTAATATACACGGGACATGTTACCAGATGAACAGTATAAGTGAGGAGAGTGTGTTCCCCTGATGGTTTAATACTGACGGGACATGTTACCAGATGAACAGTTTTAGTGAGGAGAGTTTGTTCCCCTGATGGTTGAATATAAACGGGACATGTTACCAGATGAACAGTATAAGTCAGGAGAGTGTGTTCCCCTGATGGTTGAATATAAACGGGACATGTTACCAGATGAACAGTATAAGTGAGGAGAGTGTGTTCCCCTGATGGTTTAATACACACGGGACATGTTACCAGATGAACAGTTTTAGTGAGGAGAGTTTGTTCCCCTGATGGTTTAATACACACGGGACATGTTACCAGATGATCAGTATAAGTGAGGAGAGTGTGTTCCCCTGATGGTTGAATATACACGGGACATGTCACCAGGTGTGCAGTATAAGTGAGGAGAGTGTGTTCCCCTGATGGTTTAATACGTACGGGACATGTTACCAGGTGAACAGTATAAGTGAGGAGAGTGTGTTCCCCTGATGGTTTAATATACACAGGACTTGTCACCAGGTGAACTGTAATAGTGAGGAGAGTATGTTCCCCTGATTGTTTCATACGCACGGGGCATGTTACCAGGTGAAGAGTATAATTGAGGAGAATGTGTTCCCCTGATTGTTTAATACACACGGGACATGTCACCAGGTGAACAGTATAAGTGAGGAGAGCGTGTTCCCCTGATGGTTTAATACTGACGTGATATGTTACCAGATGAACAGTATAAGTGAGGAGAGTGTGTTCCCCTGATGGTTTAATACGCACGGGACATGTCACCAAGTGAACTGTATAAGTGAGGAGAGTGTGTTCCCCTGATTGTTTAATACACACGGGACATGTTACCAGATGATCAGTATAAGTGAGGAGAGCGTGTTCCCCTGATTGTTTAATACACACGGGACATGTTACCAGATGAACAGTATAATGGAGGAGAGTGTGTTCCCCTGATGGTTTAATACACACGGGACATGTTACCAGTTGAACAGTATAAGTGAGGAGAGTGTGTTCCCCTGATGTTTTAATACTGACGGGACATGTTACCAGATGAACAGTATAAGTGAGGAGAGTGTTTTCCCCTGATGGTTTAATACACACGGGACATGTTACCAGGTGAACAGTAAAAGTGAGGAGAGTGTGTTCCCCTGATTGTTTAATACACACGGGACATGTTACCAGGTGCACAGTATAAGTGAGGAGAGTGTGTTCCCCTGATTGTTTAATACACACGGGAAATGTTACCAGATGAACAGTATAAATGAGGAGAGTGTCTTCCCCTGATGTTTTAATGTACACGGGACATGTTACCAGGTGAACAGTATAAGTGAGGAGAATGTGTTCCCCTGAATGTTTAATACACACGGGACATGTTACCAGATGAACAGTATAAGTGAGGAGAGTGTGTTCCCCTGATGGCTTAATATGCACGGGACATGTTACCAGGTGAACAGTATAAGTGAGGAGAGTGTGTTCCCTGGATGGTTTAATACTGACGGGACATGTTACCAGATGAACTGGATAAGTGAGGAGAGTGTGTTCCCCTGATTGTTTAATAAACACGGGACATGTTACCAGATGAACAGGATAAGTGAGGAGAGTGGGTTCCCCTGATTGTTTACTACTGACGTGATATGGTACCAGATGAACAGTATAAATGAGGAGCGTGTGTTCCCCTGATGGTTTAATACACACAGGACATGTTACCAGGTGAACAGTATAAGTGAGGAGAGTGTGTTCCCCTGATTGTTTAATACACCACGGGACATGTTACCAGATGAACAGTATAAGTGAGGAGAGTGTGTTCCCCTGATGGTTTAATACACACAGGACATGTTACCAGGTGAACAGTATAAGTGAGGAAAGTGTGTTCCCCTGATTGTTTAATACACCACGGGACATGTTACCAGATGAACAGTATAAGTGAGGAGAGTGTGTTCCCATGATGGTTTAATATGCATTGGACATGTTACCAGGTGAACAGTATAAGTGAGGAGACTGTGTTCCCCTGATGGTTTAATATACACGGGACATGTTACCAGGTGAACAGTATAAGTGAGGAGAGTGTGTTCCCCTGATGGTTTAATACTGACGGGACATGTTACCAGATGAACAGTATAAGTGAGGAGAGTGTGTTCCCCTGATGGCTTAATATGCACGGGACACGTTACCAGGTGAACAGTATAAGTGAGGAGAGTGTGTTCCCTGGATGGTTTAATACTGACGGGACATGTTACCAGATGAACTGGATAAGTGAGGAGAGTGTGTTCCCCTGATTGTTTAATAAACACGGGACATGTTACCAGATGAACAGTATAAGTGAGGAGAGTGTGTTCCCCAGATTGTTTACTGCTGACGTGATATGGTACCAGATGAACAGTATAAATGAGGAGCGTGTGTTCCCCTGATGGTTTAATACACACAGGACATGTTACCAGGTGAACAGTATAAGTGAGGAGAGTGTGTTCCCCTGATTGTTTAATACACCACGGGACATGTTACCAGATGAACAGTATAAGTGAGGAGAGTGTGTTCCCCTGATGGTTTAATACACGCAGGACATGTTACCAGGTGAACAGTATAAGTGAGGAGAGTGTGTTCCCCTGATTGTCTAATACACCACGGGACATGTTACCAGATGAACAGTATAAGTGAGGAGAGTGTGTTCCCCTGATGGTTTAATATACACAGGACATGTTACCAGGTGAAGAGTATAAGTGAGGAGAATGTGTTCCCCTGATTGTTTAATACACACGGGACATGTCACCAGGTGAACAGTATAAGTGAGGAGAGTGTGTTCCCCTGATGGTTTAATACTGACGTGATATGTTACCAGATGAACAGTATAAGTGAGGAGAGTGTGTTCCCCTGATGGTTTAATACGCACGGGACATGTTACCAGGTGAACAGTATAAGTGAGGAGAGTGTGTTCCCCTGATGGTTTAATACTGACGTGATATGTTACCAGATGAACTGGAATAGTGAGGAGAGTATGTTCCCCTGATTGTTTAATACGCACGGGACATGTCACCAGGTGAACAGTATAAGTGAGGAGAGTGTGTTCCCCTGATGGTTTAATACTGAGGTGATATGTTACCAGATGAACAGTCTCGGTGAGGAGAGTGTGTTCCCCTGATGGTTTAATACGCACGGGACATGTCACCAGGTGAACAGTATAAGTGAGGAGAGTGTGTTCCCCTGATGGTTTAATACTGAGGTGATATGTTACCAGATGATCAGTATAATTGAGGAGAGTGTGTTCCCCTGATTGTTTAATACACACGGGACATGTTACCAGATGAACAGTATAAGTGAGGAGAGTGTGTTCCCCTGATTGTTTAATACACATAGGACATGTTACCAGATGAACAGTATAAGTGAGGAGAGTGTGTTCCCCTGATTGTTTAATACACACGGGACATGTTACCAGGTGAACAGTATAAGTGAGGAGAGTGTCTTCCCCTGATGTTTTAATGTACACGGGAAATGTTACCAAGTGAACTGTATAAGTGAGGAGAGTGTGTTCCCCTGATTGTTTAATACACACGGGACATGTTACCAGATGAACAGTATAAGTGAGGAGAGTGTGTTCCCCTGATTGTTTAATACACACGGGACATGTTACCAGGTGAACAGTAGAAGTGAGGAGAGTGTGTTCCCCTGATGGTTTAATACACACAGGACATGTTACCAGGTGAACAGTATAAGTGAGGAGAGTGTGTTCCCCTGATTGTTTAATACACCACGGGACATGTTACCAGATGAACAGTATAAGTGAGGAGAGTGTGTTCCCCTGATGGTTTAATACACACAGGACATGTTACCAGGTGAACAGTATAAGTGAGGAGAGTGTGTTCCCCTGATTGTTTAATACACCACGGGACATGTTACCAGATGAACAGTATAAGTGAGGAGAGTGTGTTCCCCTGATTGTTTAATACACACGGGACATGTTACCAGATGAACAGTATAAGTGAGGAGAGTGTGTTCCCCTGATTGTTTAATATTCACGGGACATGTTACCAGATGAACAGTATAAGTGAGGAGAGTGTGTTCCCCTGATGGTTTAATACACACAGGACATGTTACCAGGTGAACAGTATAAGTGAGGAGAGTGTGTTCCCCTGATTGTTTAATACACCACGGGACATGTTACCAGATGAACAGTATAAGTGAGGAGAGTGTGTTCCCCTGATGGTTTAATATACACAGGACATGTTACCAGGTGAAGAGTATAAGTGAGGAGAATGTGTTCCCCTGATTGTTTAATACACACGGGACATGTCACCAGGTGAACAGTATAAGTGAGGAGAGTGTGTTCCCCTGATGGTTTAATACTGACGTGATATGTTACCAGATGAACAGTATAAGTGAGGAGAGTGTGTTCCCCTGATGGTTTAATACGCACGGGACATGTTACCAGGTGAACAGTATAAGTGAGGAGAGTGTGTTCCCCTGATGGTTTAATACTGACGTGATATGTTACCAGATGAACTGGAATAGTGAGGAGAGTATGTTCCCCTGATTGTTTAATACGCACGGGACATGTCACCAGGTGAACAGTATAAGTGAGGAGAGTGTGTTCCCCTGATGGTTTAATACTGAGGTGATATGTTACCAGATGAACAGTCTCGGTGAGGAGAGTGTGTTCCCCTGATGGTTTAATACGCACGGGACATGTCACCAGGTGAACAGTATAAGTGAGGAGAGTGTGTTCCCCTGATGGTTTAATACTGAGGTGATATGATACCAGATGATCAGTATAATTGAGGAGAGTGTGTTCCCCTGATTGTTTAATACACACGGGACATGTTACCAGATGAACAGTATAAGTGAGGAGAGTGTGTTCCCCTGATTGTTTAATACACATAGGACATGTTACCAGATGAACAGTATAAGTGAGGAGAGTGTGTTCCCCTGATTGTTTAATACACACGGGACATGTTACCAGGTGAACAGTATAAGTGAGGAGAGTGTCTTCCCCTGATGTTTTAATGTACACGGGAAATGTTACCAAGTGAACTGTATAAGTGAGGAGAGTGTGTTCCCCTGATTGTTTAATACACATGGGACATGTTACCAGATGAACAGTATAAGTGAGGAGAGTGTGTTCCCCTGATTGTTTAATACACACGGGTCATGTTACCAGGTGAACAGTAGAAGTGAGGAGAGTGTGTTCCCCTGATGGTTTAATACACACAGGACATGTTACCAGGTGAACAGTATAAGTGAGGAGAGTGTGTTCCCCTGATTGTTTAATACACCACGGGACATGTTACCAGATGAACAGTATAAGTGAGGAGAGTGTGTTCCCCTGATGGTTTAATACACACAGGACATGTTACCAGGTGAACAGTATAAGTGAGGAGAGTGTGTTCCCCTGATTGTTTAATACACCACGGGACATGTTACCAGATGAACAGTATAAGTGAGGAGAGTGTGTTCCCCTGATTGTTTAATACACACGGGACATGTTACCAGATGAACAGTATAAGTGACGAGAGTGTGTTCCCCTGATTGTTTAATATTCACGGGACATGTTACCAGATGAACAGTATAAGTGAGGAGAGTGTGTTCCCCTGATGGTTTAATACACACAGGACATGTTACCAGGTGAACAGTATAAGTGAGGAGAGTGTGTTCCCCTGATTGTTTAATACACCACGGGACATGTTACCAGATGAACAGTATAAGTGAGGAGAGTGTGTTCCCCTGATGGTTTAATATACACAGGACATGTTACCAGGTGAAGAGTATAAGTGAGGAGAATGTGTTCCCCTGATTGTTTAATACACACGGGACATGTCACCAGGTGAACAGTATAAGTGAGGAGAGTGTGTTCCCCTGATGGTTTAATACTGACGTGATATGTTACCAGATGAACAGTATAAGTGAGGAGAGTGTGTTCCCCTGATGGTTTAATACGCACGGGACATGTTACCAGGTGAACAGTATAAGTGAGGAGAGTGTGTTCCCCTGATGGTTTAATACTGACGTGATATGTTACCAGATGAACTGGAATAGTGAGGAGAGTATGTTCCCCTGATTGTTTAATACGCACGGGACATGTCACCAGGTGAACAGTATAAGTGAGGAGAGTGTGTTCCCCTGATGGTTTAATACTGAGGTGATATGTTACCAGATGAACAGTCTCGGTGAGGAGAGTGTGTTCCCCTGATTGTTTAATACACACGGGACATGTTACCAGATGAACTGTATAAGTGAGGAGAGTGTGTTCCCCTGATTGTTTAATACACATAGGACATGTTACCATTTCCCGGCGGAGCAGCAGGAGAAGGTAGCGACTCTTCGGTGGGTGAGTGAAGGCATCAGGAGCTGTGTTTTAAAAGTAAGTACTTACTGTTTTACTTACTGTTTTCCTTGTCTTTGAGTTTCTTTTGGCGCCGGAGGAACCGGAAGCTGGTCGGCAGCGAGGACCCCTGGGTAGGTATTTTCCTTAAAGGTGCGGAGCTCCGTGGACTCGGCCTCATTTCCCGGCGGAGCAGCAGGAGAAGGTAGCGACTCTTCGGTGGGTGAGTGAAGGCATCAGGAGCTGTGTTTTAAAAGTAAGTACTTACTGTTTTACTTACTGTTTTCCTTGTCTTTGAGTTTCTTTTGGCGCCGGAGGAACCGGAAGCTGGTCGGCAGCGAGGACTCCTGGGTAGGTATTTTCCTTAAAGGTGCGGAGCTCCGTGGACTCGGCCTCATTTCCCGGCGGAGCAGCAGGAGAAGGTAGCGACTCTTCGGTGGGTGAGTGAAGGCATCAGGAGCTGTGTTTTAAAAGTAAGTACTTACTGTTTTCCTTGTCTTTGAGTTTCTTTTGGCGCCGGAGGAACCGGAAGCTGGTCGGCAGCGAGGACTCCTGGGTAGGTATTTTCCTTAAAGGTGCGGAGCTCCGTGGACTCGGCCTCATTTCCCGGCGGAGCAGCAGGAGAAGGTAGCGACTCTTCGGTGGGTGAGTGAAGGCATCAGGAGCTGTGTTTTAAAAGTAAGTACTTACTGTTTTACTTACTGTTTTCCTTGTCTTTGAGTTTCTTTTGGCGCCGGAGGAACCGGAAGCTGGTCGGCAGCGAGGACTCCTGGGTAGGTATTTTCCTTAAAGGTGCGGAGCTCCGTGGACTCGGCCTCATTTCCCGGCGGAGCAGCAGGAGAAGGTAGCGACTCTTCGGTGGGTGAGTGAAGGCATCAGGAGCTGTGTTTTAAAAGTAAGTACTTACTGTTTTACTTACTGTTTTCCTTGTCTTTGAGTTTCTTTTGGCGCCGGAGGAACCGGAAGCTGGTCGGCAGCGAGGACTCCTGGGTAGGTATTTTCCTTAAAGGTGCGGAGCTCCGTGGACTCGGCCTCATTTCCCGGCGGAGCAGCAGGAGAAGGTAGCGACTCTTCGGTGGGTGAGTGAAGGCATCAGGAGCTGTGTTTTAAAAGTAAGTACTTACTGTTTTACTTACTGTTTTCCTTGTCTTTGAGTTTCTTTTGGCGCCGGAGGAACCGGAAGCTGGTCGGCAGCGAGGACTCCTGGGTAGGTATTTTCCTTAAAGGTGCGGAGCTGAGTAAACCCGAGCCACTACACATGTAGTGTCTCCCACCCATCCTCCTCCTCTAAACTAATAAGACCCTTTTTACCCTCCTCCTCTAACCAAAAAGGACTGAGCAGGTAAGCTATTTACTGTTTTTGTTAATATCTATAGTTGTACTTAACTAAGGGGTAATTGAATAAAAGAAATGGCAGCCAGTGTAGTGTATTGCTCCTCCTGCAGAATGTTCGAGGTGAGGGAAACCTCCGGGGACCCTGCCGACTTCACCTGCTGGAAGTGCATCCGTCTCCAGCTCCTATCAGACCGTGTTAGGGAATTGGAGCTGGAGCTGGATGAACTGAGGATCATTCGGGAAGCTGAGGGGTTGATAGATAGAAGCTACACGGAGGTCGTTACTCCACAAATCAAAGGCAGCTGGGTAACAGTTAGAGGTGGGAAGAGGTCAGTGCAGGGATCTCCTGTGGTCGTTCCCCTCAACAACAAGTATACAGTTTTAGATACTGTTGAGGGGGACGGCCTATCGGGGGCAGGCTGCAGTGACCGGGCCTCTGGCACGGGGTCCTGCACTGTGGCTCAGAAGGGAAGGAGGGAGAATGGGAGAGCACTAGTCATCGGGGACTCGATGGTGAGGAGTACGGACAGGCGGTTCTGTGGGCGCAGGCGAGACGCACGGATGGTTTGTTGCCTCCCTGGTGCCAGGGTCCGTGATGTTTGTGATCGCGTCTTCAGGATCCTTAAAGGGGAGGGGGAGCAGCCAGAGGTCGTGGTGCACATTGGCACCAACGACGTAGGAAGGAAGGGTGGCACAGATGTTAGAAGTGAGTTTAGGGAGTTAGGCTGGAAGCTGAAAGCTCGGACGGACAGAGTTGTTATCTCTGGTTTGTTGCCGGCGCCACGTGATAGTGAGGCTAGGAATAGGGAGAGAGCACAGCTGAACACGTGGCTGCAGGAATGGTGTAGGAGGGAGGGCTTCCAGTTCTTGGATAATTGGACTGCATTCTGGGGAAGATGGGACCTGTTCAAACAGGACGG
Organism: Heterodontus francisci; assembly: GCF_036365525.1. Lineage (NCBI taxonomy): Eukaryota > Metazoa > Chordata > Chondrichthyes > Heterodontiformes > Heterodontidae > Heterodontus > Heterodontus francisci. The sequence goes on from NW_027141546.1 coordinate 411,834, forward strand.
GCTGCATCTGAACCAGAGGGGCACCAATATCCTGGGAGGGAGGTTTGCTAGTACTGTTCGGGAGGGTTTAAACTAGTTTGGGAGGGGGATGGGAACCGGACTTGTAATCCAGGGACCAGTGGGTCCACTCAGAAAGACAAAGAGTGTAGTGAGGTATTGGGGAAGGTAGCACTGTCGCAGAGGACAGATGGGCACGGAGAAGGGTTAAAGTGCGTATACTTCAACGCAAGAAGCATCAGGAATAAGGTGAGTGAATTGAAGGCGTGGATGGGCACTTGGGACTACGATGTTGTGGCCATCACTGAAACGTGGATAGGTGAGGGGGAGGAATGGTTTTTGGAGGTACCTGGTTATAGATGTTTTCATAAGATTAGGAATGGTGGTAAAAGAGGTGGGGGGGTGGCATTGTTAGTTAGAAATAGTGTAACAACTGCTGAAAGAATTTTCGAGGAGGATCTGCCGACTGAGGCACTGTGGGTTGAGGTCAGGAACAGGAAAGGAGCAGTCATCTTGATGGGAGTTTTCTATAGGCCCCCCAATAGCAGCAGGGAGGTGGAAGAGCAGATTGGGAAACAGATTTTGGAAAGGAGCAGAAGTCACAGGGTAGTAATTATGGGGGATTTCAACTTCCCAAATATTGATTGGCAACTCTTTAGATCGAATAGTTTGGATGGGGTAGTGTTTGTGCAGTATGTCCAGGAAGCTTTTCTGACTCAGTATGTAGACTGCCCGACCAGAGGGGAGGCAATATTGGATTTGGTACTAGGTAATGAACCAGGGCAAGTGATAGAGCTGTTGGTGGGCGAGCACTTTGGAGATAGTGATCACAATTCTGTAGCATTCACTGTGGTAATGGAGAGGGATAGGTATGTGCAACAGGGCAAGGTTTACAATTGGGGGAAGGGTAGATATGATGCTGTCAGGCAGGAACTGAGGAGCATAAGTTGGGAGCATATGCTGGCAGGGAAGGGCACGGTCGAAATGTGGAACTTTTTCAAGGAGCAGATAGTAGGGGCCATTGATAAGCATGTCCCTGTCAGACAGGGAAGGGATGGTCATGTGAGGGAACCGTGGTTGACAAGAGAGGTTGAGAGTCTTGTTAGGAAGAAGAAGGATGCGTATATCAAGTTGAGGAAAAAAGGCACAGGCATAGCTCTGGAGGGATACAAGATGGCCAGGAAGGATCTGAAGAAAGGGATTAGGAGAGCTAAGAGAGGGCATGAAAAATGCTTGGCGGGTAGGATAAAAGAAAACCCCAAGGCCTTTTACGCGTATGTCAGAAATATGAGGATGACTAGGGGGACCGTAGGTCCGGTCAAGGACAATAGCGGGAGACTGTGTGTTGAGCCGGAAGAGATAAGTGAGGTTTTGAATGAGTACTTCTCTTCGGTATTTACGAATGAGAAGGGGTGTATTACTGAAGAGGACGGTGGGAAGCAGACTGGTAAGCTCGAGGAAGTGCTCGTTAGGAGGGAAGATGTGTTGGGGTTTTTGAATAACTTGAAGATAGACAAGTCTCCCGGGCCTGACGGGGTATATCCAAGGATGTTATGGGAAGCAAGGGATGAAATTGCAGAGCCGCTGGCAATGATCTTTTCATCTTCTCTGCTGACGGGGGTGGTACCAGGTGATTGGAGGGTGGCAAATGTTGTGCCCCTGTTCAAGAAAGGGAATAGGAACAACCCTGGGAATTACAGGCCAGTTAGTCTTACTTCGGTGGCAGGCAAGTTGATGGAAAAGGTGCTGAGGGATAGGATTTCTGAGCATCTGGAAAGACACTGCTTGATTCGGGACAGTCAGCACGGTTTTGTGAGGGGTAGGTCTTGCCTCACAAGCCTGATTGAATTCTTTGAGCAGGTGACCAAGCAAGTGGATGAGGGTAAACCAGTGGATGTGGTGTACATGGATTTTAGTAAGGCATTTGATAAGGTCCCCCATGGTAGACTTATGGAGAAAGTCAGGAGGCATGGGATAGTGGGGAATGTGGCCAGTTGGATTAAGAATTGGCTAACTGATAGAAGGCAGAGAGTGGTCTTAGATGGTAAATACTCAGCCTGGAGCCCAGTTACCAGTGGCGTGCCGCAGGGATCAGTTCTGGGTCCTCTCCTGTTTGTGATTTTTATTAACGACTTGGATGAGGAAGTCGAAGGGTGGGTCAGTAAATTTGCAGATGATACAAAGGTTGGTGGAGTTGTGGATACCGAGGAGGGCTATTGTCGTCTGCAAAGGGACTTGGATAGGTTGCAGTGCTGGGCTGAAAAGTGGCAGATGGAGTTTAACCCTGAAAAGTGTGAGGTCGTCCATTTTGGAAGGACAAACATGAATGCAAAATACTGGGTTAACGGTAGGGTTCTTGGGCATGTGGAGGAGCAGAGAGACCTTGGGGTCTATGTGCATAGATCATTGAAAGTTGCAACTCAAGTGGATAGGGCTGTGAAGAAGGCATATGGGGTGTTAGCGTTCATTAGCAGAGGGATTGAATTTAAGAGCCGTGAGGTGATGATGCAGCTGTACAGGACCTTGGTAAGGCCTCATTTGGAGTACTGTGTGCAGTTCTGGTCGCCTCATTTTAGGAAGGATGTGGAAGCCTTGGAGAGGGTGCAGAGGAGATTTACCAGGATGTTGCCTGGAATGGAGAATAAGTCTTACGAGGAAAGGCTGAACATTCTAGGCCTCTTCTCATTAGAAAGGAGAAGGATGAGGGGTGACATGATAGAGGTTTATAAGATGATCAGGGGAATAGATAGGGTAGACAGTCAGAAACTTTTTCCCCGGGTGGAGCAAAGCGTTACAAGGGGTCATAAATTTAAGGTGAAGGGTGGGAGATATAAGGGGGATGTCAGGGGAAGGTTCTTTACCCAGAGAGTGGTCGAGGCATGGAATGCCTTGCCCGGGGAAGTTGTTGAGTCAGAAACTTTAGGGACTTTCAAAAGGCTTTTGGATAGGTATATGGATAAAGGAGAATGATGGGGTATAGATTAAATTGTCCTTGACAGAGGACAAAGGATCGGCACAACATTGTGGGCCGAAGGGCCTGTTCTGTGCTGTATGTTCTATGTTCTATGTTCTATGTTCTATGAACAGTATAAGTGAGGAGAGTGTGTTCCCCTGATTGTTTAATACACACGGGACATGTTACCAGGTGAACAGTATAAGTGAGGAGAGTGTCTTCCCCTGATGTTTTAATGTACACGGGAAATGTTACCAAGTGAACTGTATAAGTGAGGAGAGTGTGTTCCCCTGATTGTTTAATACACACGGGACATGTTACCAGATGAACAGTATAAGTGAGGAGAGTGTGTTCCCCTGATTGTTTAATACACACGGGACATGTTACCAGATGAACAGTATAAGTGAGGAGAGTGTGTTCCCCTGATTGTTTACTACTTACGTGATATGTTACCAGATGAACAGTATAAGTGAGGAGCGTGTGTTCCCCTGATGGTTTAATACACACGGGACATGTTACCAGATGAACAGTATAAGTGAGGAGAGTGTGTTCCCCTGATGGTTTAATATACACAGGACATGTTACCAGGTGAAGAGTATAAGTGAGGAGAATGTGTTCCCCTGATTGTTTAATACACACGGGACATGTTACCAGATGAACAGTATAAGTGAGGAGAGTGTGTTCCCCTGATTGTTTACTACTTACGTGATATGTTACCAGATGAACAGTATAAGTGAGGAGCGTGTGTTCCCCTGATGGTTTAATACACACGGGACATGTTACCAGATGAACAGTATAAGTGAGGAGAGTGTGTTCCCCTGATGGTTTAATATACACAGGACATGTTACCAGGTGAAGAGTATAAGTGAGGAGAGTGTGTTCCCCTGATGGTTTAATACTGACGTGATATGTTACCAGATGAACAGTATAAGTGAGGAGAGTGTGTTCCCCTGATGGTTTAATACGCACGGGACATGATACCAGGTGAAGAGTATAAGTGAGGAGAGTGTGTTCCCCTGATGGTTTACTACTGACGTGATATGTTACCAGATGAACTGTAATCGTGAGGAGAGTATGTTCCCCTGATTGTTTAATACGCACGGGACATGTCACCAGATGAACAGTCTCGGTGAGGAGAGTGTGTTCCCCTGATGGTTTAATACGCACGGGACATGTCACGAGGTGAACAGTATAAGTGAGGAGAGTGTGTTCCCCTGATGGTTTAATACACACGGGACATGTTACCAGATGAACAGTAAAAGTGAGGAGAGTGTGTTCCCTGGATGGTTTAATACTGACGGGACATGTTACCAGTTGAACAGTATAAGTGAGGAGAGTGTGTTCCCCTGATGGTTTAATGCGCACAGGACATGTTACCAGATGAACAGTATAAGTGAAGAGAGTGTGTTCCCCTGATTGTTTAATACACACGGGACATGTTACCAGGTGAACAGTAGAAGTGAGGAGAGTGTGTTCCCCTGATGGTTTAATGCGCACAGGACATGTTACCATGTGAACAGTAGAAGTGAGGAGAGTGTGTTCCCCTGATGGTTTAATACACACGGGACATGTTACCAGGTGAACAGTAGAAGTGAGGAGAGTGTTTTCCCCTGATGGTTTAATACACACGGGACATGTTACCAGATGAACAGTATAAGTGAGGAGAGTGTGTTCCCCTGATGGTTTAATGCGCACAGGACATGTTACCAGGTGAACAGTATAAGTGAGGAGAGTGTGTTCCCCTGATTGTTTAATACACACGGGACATGTTACCAGGTGAACAGTAGAAGTGAGGAGAGTGTGTTCCCCTGATGGTTTAATGCGCACAGGACATGTTACCATGTGAACAGTATAAGTGAGGAGAGTGTGTTCCCCTGATGTTTTAATACTGACGGGACATGTTACCAGTTGAACAGTATAAGTGAGGAGAGTGTGTTCCCCTGATGGCTTAATATATACGGGACATGTTACCAGGTGAACAGTATAAGTGAGGAGAGTGTGTTCCCTGGATGGTTTAATACTGACGGGACATGTTACCAGATGAACTGTATAAGTGAGGAGAGTGTGTTCCCCTGATTGTTTACTACTTACGTGATATGTTACCAGATGAACAGTATAAGTGAGGAGCGTGTGTTCCCCTGATGGTTTAATACAAACGGGACATGTCACCAGGTGAACAGTATAAGTGAGGAGCGTGTGTTCCCCTGATGGTTTAATACACACGGGACATGTTACCAGATGAACAGTATAAGTGAGGAGAGTGTGTTCCCTGGATGGTTTAATACTGACGGGACATGTTACCAGATGATCAGTATATGTGAGGAGAGTGTGTTCCCCTGATTGTTTAATACACACGAGACATGTTACCAGGTGAACAGTATAATGGAGGAGAGTGTGTTCCCCTGATGGTTTAAAACTGACGGGACATGTTACCAGGCGAACAGGATAAGTGAGGAGAGTGTGTTCATCTGATGGTTTAATATACATGGGACATGTTACCAGGTGAAAAGTGTAAGTGAGGAGAGGGTTTTCCCCTGATTGTTTAATACACACGGGACATGTCACCAGATGAACTGTATAAGTGAGGAGAGTGTGTTCCCCTGATTGTTTACTACTGACGTGATATGTTACCAGATGAACAGTATAAGTGAGGAGAGTGTGTTCCCCTGATGGTTTAATACGCACGGGACATGTCACCAAGTGAACTGTATAAGTGAGGAGAGTGTGTTCCCCTGATTGTTTAATACACACGGGACATGTTACCAGGTGAACAGTATAATGGAGGAGAGTGTGTTCCCCTGATGGTTTAATATACATGGGACATGTTACCAGGTGAACAGTTTAAGAGAGAAAAGAGTGTTGCCCTGATGGTTTAATATACATGGGACATGTCACCAGGTGAACAGTATAAGTGAGGAGAGTGTTTTCCCCTGATTGTTTAATATACACGGGACATGTTACCAGATGAACAGTATAAGTGAGGAGAATGTGTTCCCCTGATGGTTTAATACACACGGTACATGTTACCAGATGAACAGTTTAAGTGAGGAGAGTGTGTTCCCCTGATGGTTTAATACACATAGGACATGTTACCAGATGAACAGTATAAGTGAGGAGAGTGTGTTCCCCTGATTGTTTAATACACACGGGACATGTTACCAGGTGAACAGTATAAGTGAGGAGAGTGTCTTCCCCTGATGTTTTAATGTACACGGGACATGTTACCAGGTGAACAGTATAAGTGAGGAGAATGTGTTCCCCTGAATGTTTAATACACACGGGACATGTTACCAGATGAACAGTATAAGTGAGGAGAGTGTGTTCCCCTGATGGCTTAATATGCACGGGACATGTTACCAGGTGAACAGTATAAGTGAGGAGAGTGTGTTCCCTGGATGGTTTAATACTGACGGGACATGTTACCAGATGAACTGGATAAGTGAGGAGAGTGTGTTCCCCTGATTGTTTAATAAACACGGGACATGTTACCAGATGAACAGTATAAGTGAGGAGAGTGTGTTCCCCTGATTGTTTACTACTGACGTGATATGGTACCAGATGAACAGTATAAATGAGGAGCGTGTGTTCCCCTGATGGTTTAATACACACAGGACATGTTACCAGGTGAACAGTATAAGTGAGGAGAGTGTGTTCCCCTGATTGTTTAATACACCACGGGACATGTTACCAGATGAACAGTATAAGTGAGGAGAGTGTGTTCCCCTGATGGTTTAATACACACAGGACATGTTACCAGGTGAACAGTATAAGTGAGGAGAGTGTGTTCCCCTGATTGTTTAATACACCACGGGACATGTTACCAGATGAACAGTATAAGTGAGGAGAGTGTGTTCCCCTGATGGTTTAATATGCATTGGACATGTTACCAGGTGAACAGTATAAGTGAGGAGACTGTGTTCCCCTGATGGTTTAATATACACGGGACATGTTACCAGGTGAACAGTATAAGTGAGGAGAGTGTGTTCCCCTGATGGTTTAATACTGACGGGACATGTTACCAGATGAACAGAAGAAGTGAGGAGAGTGTGTTCCCCTGATGGCTTAATATGCACGGGACACGTTACCAGGTGAACAGTATAAGTGAGGAGAGTGTGTTCCCTGGATGGTTTAATACTGACGGGACATGTTACCAGATGAACTGGATAAGTGAGGAGAGTGTGTTCCCCTGATTGTTTAATAAACACGGGACATGTTACCAGATGAACAGTATAAGTGAGGAGAGTGTGTTCCCCTGATTGTTTACTGCTGACGTGATATGGTACCAGATGAACAGTATAAATGAGGAGCGTGTGTTCCCCTGATGGTTTAATACACACAGGACATGTTACCAGGTGAACAGTATAAGTGAGGAGAGTGTGTTCCCCTGATTGTTTAATACACCACGGGACATGTTACCAGATGAGCAGTATAAGTGAGGAGAGTGTGTTCCCCTGATGGTTTAATACACACAGGACATGTTACCAGGTGAACAGTATAAGTGAGGAGAGTGTGTTCCCCTGATTGTTTAATACACCACGGGACATGTTACCAGATGAACAGTATAAGTGAGGAGAGTGTGTTCCCCTGATGGTTTAATACACACAGGACATGTTACCAGGTGAACAGTATAAGTGAGGAGAGTGTGTTCCCCTGATTGTTTAATACACCACGGGACATGTTACCAGATGAACAGTATAAGTGAGGAGAGTGTGTTCCCCTGATTGTTTAATACACACGGGACATGTTACCAGATGAACAGTATAAGTGAGGAGTGTGTTCCCCTGATGGTTTAATACACACAGGACATGTTACCAGGTGAACAGTATAAGTGAGGAGAGTGTGTTCCCCTGATTGTTTAATACACCACGGGACATGTTACCAGATGAACAGTATAAGTGAGGAGAGTGTGTTCCCCTGATGGTTTAATATACACAGGACATGTTACCAGGTGAAGAGTATAAGTGAGGAGAATGTGTTCCCCTGATTGTTTAATACACACGGGACATGTCACCAGGTGAACAGTATAAGTGAGGAGAGTGTGTTCCCCTGATGGTTTAATACTGACGTGATATGTTATAAGATGAACAGTCTCGGTGAGGAGAGTGTGTTCCCCTGATGGTTTAATACGCACGGGACATGTCACCAGGTGAACAGTATAAGTGAGGAGAGTGTGTTCCCCTGATGGTTTAATACGCACGGGACATGTTACCAGGTGAACAGTATAAGTGAGGAGAGTGTGTTCCCCTGATGGTTTAATACTGACGTGATATGTTACCAGATGAACTGGAATAGTGAGGAGAGTATGTTCCCCTGATGGTTTAATACTGACGGGACATGTTACCAGATGAACAGAAGAAGTGAGGAGAGTGTGTTCCCCTGATGGCTTAATATGCACGGGACACGTTACCAGGTGAACAGTATAAGTGAGGAGAGTGTGTTCCCTGGATGGTTTAATACTGACGGGACATGTTACCAGATGAACTGGATAAGTGAGGAGAGTGTGTTCCCCTGATTGTTTAATAAACACGGGACATGTTACCAGATGAACAGTATAAGTGAGGAGAGTGTGTTCCCCTGATTGTTTACTGCTGACGTGATATGGTACCAGATGAACAGTATAAATGAGGAGCGTGTGTTCCCCTGATGGTTTAATACACACAGGACATGTTACCAGGTGAACAGTATAAGTGAGGAGAGTGTGTTCCCCTGATTGTTTAATACACCACGGGACATGTTACCAGATGAGCAGTATAAGTGAGGAGAGTGTGTTCCCCTGATGGTTTAATACACACAGGACATGTTACCAGGTGAACAGTATAAGTGAGGAGAGTGTGTTCCCCTGATTGTTTAATACACCACGGGACATGTTACCAGATGAACAGTATAAGTGAGGAGAGTGTGTTCCCCTGATGGTTTAATACACACAGGACATGTTACCAGGTGAACAGTATAAGTGAGGAGAGTGTGTTCCCCTGATTGTTTAATACACCACGGGACATGTTACCAGATGAACAGTATAAGTGAGGAGAGTGTGTTCCCCTGATTGTTTAATACACACGGGACATGTTACCAGATGAACAGTATAAGTGAGGAGTGTGTTCCCCTGATGGTTTAATACACACAGGACATGTTACCAGGTGAACAGTATAAGTGAGGAGAGTGTGTTCCCCTGATTGTTTAATACACCACGGGACATGTTACCAGATGAACAGTATAAGTGAGGAGAGTGTGTTCCCCTGATGGTTTAATATACACAGGACATGTTACCAGGTGAAGAGTATAAGTGAGGAGAATGTGTTCCCCTGATTGTTTAATACACACGGGACATGTCACCAGGTGAACAGTATAAGTGAGGAGAGTGTGTTCCCCTGATGGTTTAATACTGACGTGATATGTTATAAGATGAACAGTCTCGGTGAGGAGAGTGTGTTCCCCTGATGGTTTAATACGCACGGGACATGTCACCAGGTGAACAGTATAAGTGAGGAGAGTGTGTTCCCCTGATGGTTTAATACGCACGGGACATGTTACCAGGTGAACAGTATAAGTGAGGAGAGTGTGTTCCCCTGATGGTTTAATACTGACGTGATATGTTACCAGATGAACTGGAATAGTGAGGAGAGTATGTTCCCCTGATTGTTTAATACGCACGGGACATGTCACCAGGTGAACAGTATAAGTGAGGAGAGTGTGTTCCCCTGATGGTTTAATACTGAGGTGATATGTTACCAGATGAACAGTCTCGGTGAGGAGAGTGTGTTCCCCTGATGGTTTAATACGCACGGGACATGTCACCAGGTGAACAGTATAAGTGAGGAGAGTGTGTTCCCCTGATGGTTTAATACTGAGGTGATATGTTACCAGATGAACAGTCTCGGTGAGGAGAGTGTGTTCCCCTGATGGTTTAATACGCACGGGACATTTCACCAGGTGAACAGTATAAGTGAGGAGAGTGTGTTCCCCTGATGGTTTAATACTGATGTGATATGTTACCAGATGATCAGTATAATTGAGGAGAGTGTGTTCCCCTGATTGTTTAATACACACGGGACATGTTACCAGATGAACAGTATAAGTGAGGAGAGTGTGTTCCCCTGATTGTTTAATACACATAGGACATGTTACCAGATGAACAGTATAAGTGAGGAGAGTGTGTTCCCCTGATTGTTTAATACACACGGGACATGTTACCAGGTGAACAGTAGAAGTGAGGAGAGTGTGTTCCCCTGATGGTTTAATACTGAGGTGATATGTTACCAGATGAACAGTCTCGGTGAGGAGAGTGTGTTCCCCTGATGGTTTAATACGCACGGGACATGTCACCAGGTGAACAGTATAAGTGAGGAGAGTGTGTTCCCCTGATGGTTTAATACTGAGGTGATATGTTACCAGATGAACAGTCTCGGTGAGGAGAGTGTGTTCCCCTGATGGTTTAATACGCACGGGACATGTCACCAGGTGAACAGTATAAGTGAGGAGAGTGTGTTCCCCTGATGGTTTAATACTGAGGTGATATGTTACCAGATGATCAGTATAATTGAGGAGAGTGTGTTCCCCTGATTGTTTAATACACACGGGACATGTTACCAGATGAACAGTATAAGTGAGGAGAGTGTGTTCCCCTGATTGTTTAATACACATAGGACATGTTACCAGATGAACAGTATAAGTGAGGAGAGTGTGTTCCCCTGATTGTTTAATACACACGGGACATGTTACCAGGTGAACAGTATAAGTGAGGAGAGTGTCTTCCCCTGATGTTTTAATGTACACGGGAAATGTTACCAAGTGAACTGTATAAGTGAGGAGAGTGTGTTCCCCTGATTGTTTAATACACACGGGACATGTTACCAGATGAACAGTATAAGTGAGGAGAGTGTGTTCCCCTGATTGTTTAATACACACGGGACATGTTGCCAGGTGAACAGTAGAAGTGAGGAGAGAGTGTTCCCCTGATGGTTTAATGCGCACAGGACATGTTACCATGTGAACAGTATAAGTGAGGAGAGTGTGTTCCCCTGATGTTTTAATACTGACGGGACATGTTACCAGTTGAACAGTATAAGTGAGGAGAGTGTGTTCCCCTGATGGCTTAATATATACGGGACATGTTACCAGGTGAACAGTATAAGTGAGGAGAGTGTGTTCCCTGGATGGTTTAATACTGACGGGACATGTTACCAGATGAACTGTATAAGTGAGGAGAGTGTGTTCCCCTGATTGTTTACTACTTACGTGATATGTTACCAGATGAACAGTATAAGTGAGGAGCGTGTGTTCCCCTGATGGTTTAATACACACGGGACATGTTACCAGGTGAACAGCATAAGTGAGGAGAGTGTGTGCCCCTGATTGTTTAATACACCACGGGACATGTTACCAGATGAACAGTATAAGTGAGGAGAGTGTGTTCCCCTGATTGTTTAATACACACGGGACATGTTACCAGATGAACAGTATAAGTGAGGAGAGTGTGTTCCCCTGATTGTTTAATACACACGGGACATGTTACCAGGTGAACAGTATAAGTGAGGAGAGTGTGTTCCCCTGATTGTTTAATACACACGGGACATGTCACCAGGTGAACAGTATAAGTGAGGAGAGTGTGTTCCCCTGATTGTTCAATGCACACGGGACATGTTACCAGGTGAACAGTATAAGTGAGGAGAGTGTGTTCCCCTGATTGTTTAATACACACGGGACATGTTACCAGGTGAACAGTATAAGTGAGGAGAGTGTGTTCCCCTGATTGTTTAATACACACAGGGCATGTGACCAGGTGAACAGTATTTGTGAGGAGAGTGTGTTCCCCTGATTGTTTAATACACACAGGGCATGTTACCAGGTGAACAGTATAAGTGAGGAGAGTGTGTTCCCCTGATTGTTTAATACACACGGGACATGTTACCAGATGAAGAGTATAAGTGAGTAGAGTGTGTTCCCCTGATTGTTTAATACACACGGGACATGTTACCAGGTGAACAGTAGAAGTGAGGAGAGTGTGTTCCCCTGATGGTTTAATGCGCACAGGACATGTTACCATGTGAACAGTATAAGTGAGGAGAGTGTGTTCCCCTGATGTTTTAATACTGACGGGACATGTTACCAGTTGAACAGTATAAGTGAGGAGAGTGTGTTCCCCTGATGGTTTAATACTGACGGGACATGTTACCAGATGAACTGTATAAGTGAGGAGAGTGTGTTCCCCTGATTGTTGAATACACACGGGACATGTTACCAGATGAGCAGTATAAGTGAGGAGAGTGTGTTCCCCTGATTGTTTACTACTTACGTGATATGTTACCAGATGAACAGTATAAGTGAGGAGCGTGTGTTCCCCTGATGGTTTAATGCGCACAGGACATGTTACCAGGTGAACAGTATAAGTGAGGAGAGTGTGTTCCCTGGATGGTTTAATACTGACGGGACATGTTACCAGATGATCAGTATATGTGAGGAGAGTGTGTTCCCCTGATTGTTTAATACACACGAGACATGTTACCAGGTGAACAGTATAATGGAGGAGAGTGTGTTCCCCTGATGGTTTAATACTGACGGGACATGTTACCAGGTGATCAGTATATGTGAGGAGAGTGTGTTCATCTGATGGTTTAATATACATGGGACATGTTACCAGGTGAAAAGTGTAAGTGAGGAGAGGGTTTTCCCCTGATTGTTTAATACACACGGGACATGTCAACAGGTGAAAAGCTTAAGTGAGGAGGGTGTTTTCCCCTGATGGTTTAAAAAACATGGGACATGTTACCAGGTGAACAGTTTAAGAGAGAAGAGAGTGTTGCCCTGATGGTTTAATATACATGGGACATGTCACCAGGTGAACAGTATAAGTGAGGAGAGTGTGTTCCCCTGATTGTTTAATATACACGGGACATGTTACCAGGTGAACAGTATAAGTGAGGAGAATGTGTTCCCCTGATTGTTTAATATACACGGGACATGTCACCAGGTGAACAGTATAAGTGAGGAGAGTGTGTTCCCCTGATTGTTTAATACACACAGGGCATGTTACCAGGTGAACAGTATAAGTGAGGAGAGTGTGTTCCCCTGATTGTTTAATACACACGGGACATGTCACCAGGTGAACAGTATAAGTGAGGAGAGTGTGTTCCCCTGATTGTTCAATGCACACGGGACATGTTACCAGGTGAACAGTATAAGTGAGGAGAGTGTGTTCCCCTGATTGTTTAATACACACGGGACATGTTACCAGGTGAACAGTATAAGTGAGGAGAGTGTGTTCCCCTGATTGTTTAATACACACAGGGCATGTTACCAGGTGAACAGTATTTGAGAGGAGAGTGTGTTCCCCTGATTTTTTAATACACAGAGGGCATGTTACCAGGTGAACAGTATTTGTGAGGAGAGTGTTTTCCCCTGATGGTTTAAGAGACACAGGACATGTTACCAGGTGAACAGTATAATTGAAGAGTGTGTTCCCCTGATGGTTTAATGCACACAGGACATGTTACCAGGTGAACAGTATAAGTGAGGAGAGTGTGTTCCCCTGATGGTTTAATATACACGGGACATGTTACCAGGTGAACGGTTTAAGTGAGGAGAGTGTGTTCCCCTGATGGTTTAATATACATGGGACATGTTACCAGGTGAACAGTATAAGTGAGGAGAGTGTGTTCCTCTGATGGTTTAATATACACAGGACATGTTTCCAGGTGAACAGTATAAGTGAGGAGAGTGTGTTCCCCTGATTGTTTAATATACACGGGACATGTCACCAGGTGAACAGTATATGTGAGGAGAGTGTGTTCCCCTGATTGTTTAATGCACACGGGACATGTTACCAGGTGAACAGTATAAGTGAGGAGAGTGTGTTCCATTGTTGGTTTAATATGCACAGGACTTGTTCACAGGTGAACAGTATAAGTGAGGAGAGTGTGTTCCCCAGATTGATTATTATACACGGGACATGTTACCAGGTTAACAGTGCCAGTGAGGAGACTGTGTTCCCCTGATTGTTTAATACACACGGGACATGTCAACAGGTGAATAGTATAAGTGAGGAGAATGTGTTCCCCAGATGGTTTAATACGCACGGGACATATTACCAGGTGAACAGTATAATGAGGAGATTGTGTTCCCCTGATGGTTTAATATACACGGGACATGTTTGCAGGTGAACAGTATAAGTGAGGAGAGTGTTTTCCCTTGATGCTTTAATACACACGGGACTTGTTACCACATGAACAGTATAAGTGAGGAGAGTGTTTTCCCCTGATGGTTTAATACATACGGGACATGTTACCAGATGAACAGTATAAGTGAGGAGTGTGTGTTCCCCTGATGGTTTAGTACACACGGGACATGTTACCAGATGAACAGTATAAGTGAGGAGATTGTGTTCTCCTGATTGTTTAATATACACGGGACATGTCACTAGGTGAACAGTATAAGTGAGGAGAGTGTGTTCCCCTGATGGATTAATACACATGGGACATGTTACCAGATGAACAGTATAAGTGAGGAGAGTGTGTTCCCCTGATTGGTTTAATATACACCGACATGTCAACAGGTGAACAGTATAAGTGAGGAGAGTGTGTTCCCCTGATGGTTTAATATACACGGGACATGTTACCAGGTGAACAGTATAAGTGAGGAGAGCGTGTTCCGCTGATGGTTTAATATACACGGGACATGTTACCAGGTGAACAGTATAAGTGAGGAGTGTGTGTTCCCCTGATGGTTTAATATACACGGGACATGTTACCAGGTGAACAGTATAAGTGAGGAGTGTGTGTTCCCCTGATGGTTGAATACACACGGGACATGTTACCAGGTGAACAGTATAAGTGAGGAGAGTGTGTTCCCCTGATGGTTTAATATACACGGGACATGTTACCAGGTGAACAGTATAAGTGAGGAGAGTGTGTTCCCCTGATGGTTTAATATGCATGGGACATGTTACCAGGTGAACAGTATAAGTGAGGAGACTGTGTTCCCCTGATGTTTTAATATACACGGGACATGTTACCAGGTGAACAGTATAAGTGAGGAGAGTGTGTTCCCCTGATGGTTTAATATGCATGGGACATGTTACCAGGTGAACAGTATAAGTGAGGAGACTGTGTTCCCCTGATGTTTTAATATACACGGGACATGTTACCAGGTGAACAGTATAATTGAAGAGAGTGTGTTCCCCTGATGGTTTAATGCACACAGGACATGTTACCAGGTGAACAGTATAAGTGAGGAGAGTGTGTTCCCCTGATGGTTTAATATACACGGGACATGTTACCAGGTGAACAGTATAAGTGAGGAGAGTGTGTTCCCCTGATGGTTTAATATACATGGGACATGTTACCAGGTGAACAGTATAAGTGAGGAGAGTGTGTTCCCCTGATGGTTTAATATACACGGGACATGTTTCCAGGTGAACAGTATAAGTGAGGAGAGTTTGTTCCCCTGATTGTTTAATACTGACGGGACATGTCACCTGGTGAACAGTATAAGTGAGGAGAGTGTGTTCCCCTGATTGTTTAATGCACACGGGACATGTTACCAGGTGAACAGTATAAGTGAGGAGAGTGTGTTCCCCTGATTCCTTAATATACACGGGACATGTTACCAGGTGAACAGTATAAGTGAGGAGAGTGTGTTCCCCTGATGGTTTAATACACACGGGACATGTTACCAGATGAACAGTATAAGTGAGGAGAGTGTGTTCCCCTGATGGTTTAATACACACGGGACATGTTACCAGATGAACAGTATAAGTGAGGAGATTGTGTTCTCCTGATTGTTTAATATACACGGGACATGTCACCAGGTGAACAGTATAAGTGAGGAGAGTGTGTTCCCCTGATGGTTTAATACACATGGGACATGTTACCAGATGAACAGTATAAGTGAGGAGAGTGTGTTCCCCTGATTGTTTAATACCCATGGGACATGTTACCAGGTGAACAGTATAAGTGAGGAGAGCGTGTTCCCCTGATGGTTTAATATACACGGGACATGTTACCAGGTGAACAGGATAAGTGAGGAGAGTGTGTTCCCCTGATGGTTTAATATGCATTGGACATGTTACCAGGTGAACAGTGTAAGTGAGGAGACTGTGTTCCCCTGATGGTTTAATATACACGGGACATGTTACCAGGTGAACAGTATAAGTGAGGAGAGTGTGTTCCCCTGATGGCTTAATATACACGGGACATGTTACCAGGTGAACAGTATAAGTGAGGAGAGTTTGTTCTCCTGATTGTTTAATACACACAGGGCATGTTACCAGGTGAAAAGTATAAGTGAGGAGAGTGTTTTCCCCTGATTGTTTAATACACACGGGACATGTTACCAGGTGAACAGTATAAGTGAGGAGAGTGTGTTCCCCTGATGGTTTAATACACATGGGACATGTTACCAGATGAACAGTATAAGTGAGGAGAGTGTGTTCCCCTGATGGTTTAATATACACGGGACATGTTTCCAGGTGAACAGTATAAGTGAGGAGAGTTTGTTCCCCTGATTGTTTAATACTGACGGGACATGTCACCAGGTGAACAGTATAAGTGAGGAGAGTGTGTTCCCCTGATTGTTTAATGCACACGGGACATGTTACCAGGTGAACAGTATAAGTGAGGAGAGTGTGTTCCCCTGATTCCTTAATATACACGGGCCATGTTACCAGGTGAACAGTATAAGTGAGGAGAGTGTGTTCCCCTGATGGTTTAATACACACGGGACATGTTACCTGATGAACAGTATAAGTGAGGATAGTGTGTTCCCCTGATGGTTTAATACACACGGGACATTTTACCAGATGAACAGTATAAGTGAGGAGATTGTGTTCCCCTGATGAATTAATATATACGGGACATGTTTCCAGGTGAACAGTATAAGTGAGGAGAGTGTTTTCCCCTGATGGTTTAATACACGCGGGACATGTCACCAGGTGAACAGTATAAGTGAGGAGAGTGTTCCCCTGATGGTTTAATACACATGGGACATGTTACCAGATGAACAGTATAAGTGAGGAGAGTGTGTTCCCCTGATTGTTTTATATACACGGACATGTCAACAGGTGAACAGTATAAGTGAGGAGAGTGTGTTCCCCTGATGGTTTAATACGCACGGGACATGTTACCAGGTGAACAGTATAAGTGAGGAGAGTGTGTTCCCTTGATGGTTTAATATACACGGGAAATGTTACCAGATGAACAGTATAAGTGAGGAGAGTGTGTTCCCCTGATTGTTTTATATACACGGACATGTCAACAGGTGAACAGTATAAGTGAGGAGAGTGTGTTCCCCTGATGGTTTAATACGCACGGGACATGTTACCAGGTGAACAGTATAAGTGAGGAGAGTGTGTTCCCTTGATGGTTTAATATACACGGGACATGTTACCAGGTGAACATTATAAGTGAGGAGATTGTGTTCCCCTGATTGTTTAATACGCACGGGACATGTTACTAGGTGAACAGTATAAGTGAGGAGAGTGTGTTCCCCTGATGGTTTAATACACACGGGACATGTTACCAGGTGAACAGTATAAGTGAGGAGAGTGTGTTCCCCTGATAGTTTAATATAGATGGGACATGTCACCAGGTGAACAGTGTAAGTGAGGAGAGTGTGTTCCCCTGATTGTTTAATACCCATGGGACATGTTACCAGGTGAACAGTATAAGTGAGGAGAGCGTGTTCCCCTGATGGTTTAATATGCATTGGACATGTTACCAGGTGAACAGTATAAGTGAGGAGACTGTGTTCCCCTGATGGTTTAATATACACGGGACATGTTACCAGGTGAACAGTATAAGTGAGGAGAGTGTGTTCCCCTGATGGCTTAATATACACGGGACATGTTACGAGGTGAACAGTATAAGTGAGGAGAGTTTGTTCCCCTGATTGTTTAATACACACAGGGCATGTTACCAGGTGAAAAGTATAAGTGAGGAGAGAGTTTTCCCCTGATTGTTTAATACACACGGGACATGTTACCAGGTGAACAGTATAAGTGAGGAGAGTGTGTTCCCCTGATGCTTTAAGAGACACGGGACATGTTACCAGGTGAACAGTATAAGTGAGGAGAGCGTTTTCCCCTGATGGTTTAAAAGACACGGGACATATTGCAAGGTGAACAGTATAATTGAAGACAGTGTGTTCCCCTGATGGTTTAATGCACACAGGACAAGTTAACAGGTGAACAGTATAAGTGAGGAGAGTGTGTTCCCCTGATGGTTTAATATACAAGGGACATGTTACCAGGTGAACAGTATAAGTGAGGAGAGTGTGTTCCCCTGATGGTTTAATATACATGGGACATGTTACCAGGTGAACAGCATAAGTGAGGAGAGTGTGTTCCCCTGATGGTTTAATATACACGGGACATGTTTCCAGGTGAACAGTATATGTGAGGAGAGTGTGTTCCCCTGATTGTTTCATGCACACGGGACATGTTACCAGGTGAACAGTATAAGTGAGGAGAGTGTGTTCCCCTGATTCCTTAATATACACGGGACATGTTACCAGGTGAACAGTATAAATGAGGAGAGTGTGTTCCCCTGATGGTTTAATACACACGGGACATTTTACCAGATGAACAGTATAAGTGAGGAGATTGTGTTCCCCTGATGGTTTAATATACACGGGACAGGTTTCCAGGTGAACAGCATAAGTGAGGAGAGTGTGTTCCCCTGATGGTTTAATACACAAGGGACATGTTACCACATGAACAGTATAAGTGAGGAGAGTGTGTTCCCCTGATGGTTTAATACACACGGGACATGTTACCAGATGAACAGCATTAGTGAGGAGAGTGTGTTCCCCTGATGGTTTAGTACACACGGGACATGTTACCAGATGAACAGTATAAGTGAGGAGATTGTGTACTCCTGATTGTTTAATATACATGGGACATGTCACCAGATGAAAAGTATAAGTGAGGAGAGTGTGTTCCTCTGATGGTTTAATATACACGGGACATGTTTCCAGGTGAACAGTATAAGTGAGGAGAGTGTGTTCCCCTGATGGTTTAATACACACGGGACATGTTACCAGGTGAACAGTATAAGTGAGGAGAGTGTGTTCCCCTGATGGTTTAATATACACAGGACATGTTACCAGGTGAACGGTATAAGTGAGGAGAGTGTGTTCCCCTGATGGTTTAATATACACGGGACATGTTACCAGGTGAACGGTATAAGTGAGGAGAGTCTGTTCCCCTGATGGTTTAATATACACGGGACATGTTACCAGGTGAACGATATAAGTGAGGAGAGTGTGTTCCCCTGATGGTTTAATATACACGGGACATGTTACCAGGTGATCGGTATAAGTGAGGAGAGTGTGTTCCCCTGATGGTTTAATATGCATGGGACATGTTACCAGGTGAACAGTATAAGTGAGGAGAGTGTGTTCCCCTGATGGTTTAATATACACAGGAGTTGTTAACAGGTGAACAGTATAAGTGAGGAGAGTCTGTTCCCCAGATTGATTATTATACACGGGACATGTTACTAGCTGAATAGTCTTAGTGAGGAGACTGTGTTCCCCTGATTGTTTAATATACACGGGACATGTCAGCAGGTGAAAAGTTTAAGTGAGGACAGTGTGTTCCCCTGATGGTTTAATATACATGGGACATGTTACCAGGGGAACAGTATAAGTGAGGAGAGTGTGTTCCCCTGATTGATTAATACACATGGGACATGTTACCAGGCGAAGAGTATAAGTGAGGAGAGTGTGTTCCCCTGATTGTTTAATACACATGGGACATGTTACCTGGTGAACAGTATAAGTGAGGAGAGTGTGTGCCCCAGATGCTTTAACATACACAGGACATGTTACCAGGCGAACAGTATAAGTGAGGAAAGTGTGTTCCCCTGATTGTTTAATGCACACAGGACATGTCACCAGGCGAACAGTGTAAATGAGGAGAATGTGTTCCCCTGAAGGTTTAATAAGCACGGGACATGTTACCAGGTGAACAGTGTAAGTGAGGAGAGTGTGTTCCCCTGATTGTATAATACTGACGGGACATGTAACCAGGTGAACAGTATAAGTGAGGAGAGTGTGTTCCCCTGATGGTTGAATATACACGGAAAATGTTACCAGGTGAACAGAATAAGTGAGGAGAGTGTGTTCCCCTGATTGTTTAATACACACGGGACATGTCACCAGGTGAACAGTATATTTGAGCAGAGTGTGTTCCCCTGATGGTTCTAAATACACGGGACATGTCAGCAGGTGAACAGTATAAGAGAGGAGAGTGTTTTCCCCTGATGGTTTAATATTCACAGGACATGTTACCTGGTGAAGAGTATAAGTGAGGAGAGTGTGTCCTGCTGATGGTTTAATATACACAGGACATGTCACTAGGTGAAAAGTATAAGTGAGGAGAGTGTGTTCCCCAGATGGCTTAATATGCACGGGACATGTTACCAGGTGAACAGTAGAAGTGAGGAGAGTGAGTTCCCCTGATGGTTTAATATACATGAAACATGTTACCAGGTGAACAGTATATGTGAGGAGAGTGTGTTGCACCGATGATTTAATATACACGGGAGATGTTACCAGGTGAAGAGCAGAAGTGAGGAGAGTGTGTTCCCCTGATTGTTTAATAAACTCGGGACATGTCACCAGGTGAACAGTAGAAGTGAGGAGAGTGTGTTCCCCTGATGTTTTCTTATACATGAGACATATTACCAGGTGAACAGTATAAGTGAAGAGAGTGTGTTCCCCTGATGGTTTGACATACACAGGACATGTTACCAGATGAACAGTATAAGTGAGGAGATTTTGTTCCCCTGATTGTTTAATACACACGGGACATGTCACCAGGTGAACAGAATAAGTGAGGAGAGTGTTTTCCCCTGATTGTTTAATGCGCACGGGACATGTCACCAGGTGAACAGTATAAGTGAGGAGAGTGTGTTCCCCTGATTGTTTAATGCGCACGGGACATGTCACCAGGTGAACAGAATATGTGAGGAGAGTGTGTTCCCCTGATTGTTTAATGCACACGGGACATGTTACCAGGTGAACTCTATAAGTGAGGAGAGTGAGTTCCCATGATGGTTTAACTCACACGGGACATGTTACCAGGTGAACAGTATAAGTGAGGAGAGTGTGTTCCCCTGATTGTTTAATACGCACGGGACATGTTACCAGCTGTACAGTATAAGTGAGGAGAGTGTGTTCCCCTGATTATTTAATACACACGGGACATGTCACCAGGTGAACAGTATAAGTGAGGAGAGTGTGTTCCCCTGATTGTTTAATACACACGGGACATGTCACCAGGTGAACAGTATATTTGAGCAGAGTGTGTTCCCCTGATGGTTCTAAATACACGGGACATGTCAGCAGGTGAACAGTATAAGAGAGGAGAGTGTTTTCCCCTGATGGTTTAATATTCACAGGACATGTTACCTGGTGAAGAGTATAAGTGAGGAGAGTGTGTCCTGCTGATGGTTTAATATACACAGGACATGTCACTAGGTGAAAAGTATAAGTGAGGAGAGTGTGTTCCCCAGATGGCTTAATATGCACGGGACATGTTACCAGGTGAACAGTATATGTGAGGAGAGTGTGTTGCCCTGATGATTTAATATACACGGGAGATGTTACCAGGTGAAGAGCAGAAGTGAGGAGAGTGTGTTCCCCTGATTGTTTAATAAACTCGGGACATGTCACCAGGTGAACAGTATAAGTGAGGAGATTGTGTTCCCCTGATGGTTTAATATACACGGGACACCTTACCTGATGAAGAGTATAAGTGAGGAGAGTGTGTTCCCCTGATTGTTTAATACGCACGGGACATGTCACCAGATGAACAGTATAAGTGAGGAGAGTGTGTTCCCCTGATTGTTTAATATACACGGGACATGTTACCAGGTGAAAAGTATAAGTGAGGAGAGTGTGTGCCCCTGATGGTTTAATACACACGGGACATGTGACCAGGTGAAAAGTATAAGTGAGGAGAGTGTGTGCCCCTGATGGTTTAATACACACGGGACATGTGACCAGGTGAAAAGTATAAGTGAGGAGAGTGTGTGCCCCTGATGGTTTAACATACACGGGACATGTTACCAGATTAACCGTATAAGTGAGGAGAGTGTGTTCCCTGATTGTTTAAAACGCACGGGACATGTTACCAGATGAACAGTATAAGTGAGGAGACTGTGTTCCCCTGATTTTGTAATGCACACGGGACATGTTACCAGATGAACAGTTTAAGTGAGGAGAGTGTGTTCCCCTGATTTTGTAATGCACACGGGACATGTTACCAGATGAACAGTAGAAGTGAGGAGAGTGTGTTCCCCTGATTTTGTAATGCACACGGGACATGTTACCAGGTGAACAGTATAAGTGAAGAGAGTGTGTTCCCCTGATGGTTTGACATACACAGGACATGTTACCAGGTGAACAGTATAAGTGAGGAGATTGTGTTCCCCTGATTGTTTAATACACACAGGACATGTTACCAGGTGAACAGAATAAGTGAGGAGAGTGTTTTCCCCTGATTGTTTTATACACACGGGACATGTCACCAGGTGAACAGTATAAGTGAGGAGAGTGTGTTCCCCTGATTGTTTAATACGCACGGGACATGTTTCCCGATGAACAGTATAAGTGAGGAGAGTGTGTTCCGCTGATTGTTTAATACACACGGGACATGTCACCAGGTGAACAGAATATGTGAGGAGAGTGTTTTCCCCTGATTGTTTAATGCACACGGGACATGTTACCAGGTGAACTCCATAAGTGAGGAGAGTGAGTTCCCATGATGGTTTAACTCACACGGGACATGTTACCAGGTGAACGGTATAAGTGAGGAGAGTGTGTTCCCCTGATGGTTTAATATTCACAGGACATGTTACCTGGTGAAGAGGATAAGTGAGGAGAGTGTGTTCCCCTGATGGTTTAATATGCACAGGACATGTTACTTGGTGAAAAGTATAAGTGAGGAGAGTGTGTTCCCCAGATGGCTTAATATGGACGGGACATGTTACCAGGTGATCAGTATAAGTGAGGAGAGTGAGTTCCCCTGATGGTTTAATATACACGAGACATGTTACCAGGTGAACAGTATATGTGAGGAGAGTGTGTTGCCCTGATGATTTAATATAAACGGGACATGTTACCAGGTGAAGAGCAGAAGTGGGGAGAGTGTGTTTCCCTGATTGTTTAATACACTCGGGACTTGTCACCAGGTGAACAGTATAAGTGAGGAGAGTGTATTCCCCTGATGGTTTAATACACACGGGACATGTTACCAGGTGAACAGTATAAGTGAGGAGAGTGTGTTCCCCTGATGGTTTAACATACACGGGACATTTTACCAGGTGAACAGTGTAAGTGAGGAGATTGTGTCCCCCTGATGGTTTAATACACACAGGACATGTTTCCAGGTGAACAGTATAAGTGAGGAGATTGTGTTCCCCTGATGGTTTAATATACACGGGACATGTCACCAGGTGAACAGTAGAAGTGAGGAGAGTGTGTTCCCCTGATTGTTTAATACACACGGGACATGTTACCAGCTGAACAGTATAAGTGAGGAGAGTGTGTTCCCCTGATGGTTTAATATACACAGGACATGTTACCAGGTGAACAGTATAAGTGAGGAGAGTGTGTTCCCCTGATGGTTTAATATACACGGGACATGTTACCAGGTGAACAGTATAAGGGAGGAGAGTGTGTTCCCCTGATTGTTTAATACGCAAGGGACATGTTACCAGGTGAACAGTATAAGTGAGGAGAGTGTGTTCCCCTGATGGTTTAATATACACAGGACATGTTACCAGGTGAACAGTATAAGTGAGCAGAGTATGTTCCCCTGATGGTTTAATGTACACGGGACCTGTCACCAGGTGAACAGTAGAAGTGAGGAGAATGTGTTCCCCTGATGGTTTAATATACACGGGACATGTTACCAGGTGAACAGAACAGTGAGGAGAGTGTTTTCCCCTGATGGTATAATGCGCACGGGACATGTTACCAGGTGAACAGTATAATTGAGGAGAGTGTGTTCCCCTGATTGTTTCGTGCAAACGGGACATGTTACCAGGTGAACAGTATAAGTGAGGAGAGTGTGTTCCCCTGATTGTTTAATGCAGACGGGACATGTCACCAGGTGAACAGTATAAGTGAAGAGTGTGTTCCCCTGATGGTTTAACTTACACGGGACATGTTACCAGGTGAACAGTATAAGTGAGGAGAGGGTGTTCCACTGATGGTTTAATATACGTGGGACATGTCACCAGGTGAACAGCAGAAGTGAAGAGAGTGTGTTCCCGTGATGGTTCTATATACACGGGACATGTTACCAGGTGAACAGTATAAGTGAGGAGAGTGTGTTCCCCTGATGGCTTAATATGCACGGGACATGTTACCAGGTGAACAGTATAAGTGAGGAGAGTGTGTTGCCCTGATGATTTAATATCCACGGGACAAGTTACCAGGTGAAGAGCAGAATTGAGGAGAGTGTGTTCCCCTGATGGTTTAATATACACGTGACACGTTACCTGATGAAGAGTATAAGTGAGGAGATTGTGTTCCCCTGATTGTTTAATGCACACGGGACATGTCACCAGGTGAACAGTATAAGTGAGGAGAGTGTGTTCCCCTGATGGTTTAATATACACGGGAAATGACACCAGGTGAACAGTAGAAGTGAGGAGAGTGTGTTCCCCTGATTGTTTAATGCGCACGGGATATGTCACCAGGTGAACAGTATAAGTGAGGAGAGTGTATTCCCCTGATGGTTTTATGCGCACGGGACATGTCACCAGGTGAACAGTTTTCGTGAGGAGAGTGTGTTCCCCTGATGGTTTAATATACACAGGACATGTTACCAGGTGAACAGT
The DNA here is from genome assembly GCF_036365525.1 of Heterodontus francisci. Classification (NCBI taxonomy): domain Eukaryota; kingdom Metazoa; phylum Chordata; class Chondrichthyes; order Heterodontiformes; family Heterodontidae; genus Heterodontus; species Heterodontus francisci. The sequence goes on from NW_027141546.1 coordinate 436,629, forward strand.
ATAAGTGAGCAGAGTATGTTCCCCTGATGGTTTAATGTTCACGGGACCTGTCACCAGGTGAACAGTAGAAGTGAGGAGAGTGTGTTCCCCTGATGGTTTAATATACACGGGACATGTTACCAGGTGAACAGAACAGTGAGGAGAGTGTTTTCCCCTGATGGTATAATGCGCACGGGACATGTTACCAGGTGAACAGTATAATTGAGGAGAGTGTGTTCCCCTGATTGTTTCGTGCAAACGGGACATGTTACCAGGTGAACAGTATAAGTGAGGAGAGTGTGTTCCCCTGATTGTTTAATGCAGACGGGACATGTCACCAGGTGAACAGTATAAGTGAAGAGTGTGTTCCCCTGATGGTTTAACTTACACGGGACATGTTACCAGGTGAACAGTATAAGTGAGGAGAGGGTGTTCCACTGATGGTTTAATATACGTGGGACATGTCACCAGGTGAACAGCATAAGTGAAGAGAGTGTGTTCCCGTGATGGTTCTATATACACGGGATATGTTACCAGGTGAACAGTATAAGTGAGGAGAGTGTGTTCCCCTGATGGCTTAATATGCACGGGACATGTTACCAGGTGAACAGTATAAGTGAGGAGAGTGTGTTGCCCTGATGATTTAATATACACGGGACAAGTTACCAGGTGAAGAGCAGAATTGAGGAGAGTGTGTTCCCCTGATGGTTTAATATACACGTGACACGTTACCTGATGAAGAGTATAAGTGAGGAGATTGTGTTCCCCTGATTGTTTAATGCACACGGGACATGTCACCAGGTGAACAGTATAAGTGAGGAGAGTGTGTTCCCCTGATGGTTTAATATACACGGGAAATGACACCAGGTGAACAGTACAAGTGAGGAGAGTGTGTTCCCCTGATTGTTTAATGCGCACGGGATATGTCACCAGGTGAACAGTATAAGTGAGGAGAGTGTATTCCCCTGATGGTTTTATGCGCACGGGATATGTCACCAGGTGAACAGTTTTCGTGAGGAGAGTGTGTTCCCCTGATGGTTTAATATACACGGGACATGTTACCAGGTGAACAGTATAAGTGAGGAGAGTGTGTTCCCCTGATTGTTTAATGCAGACGGGACACGTCACCAGGTGAACAGTATAAGTGAGGAGATTGTGTTCCCCTGATTGTTTTATGCACACGGGACATGTCACCAGGTGAACAGTATAAGTGAGGAGAGTGTATTCCCCTGATGGTTTTATGCGCACGGGACATGTCACCAGGTGAACAGTTTTCGTGAGGAGAGTGTGTTCCCCTGATGGTTTAATATACACGGGACATGTTACCAGGTGAACAGTATAAGTGAGGAGAGTGTGTTCCCCTGATTGTTTAATGCAGACGGGACACGTCACCAGGTGAACAGTATAAGTGAGGAGAGTGTGTTCCCCTCATGGTTTAATATTCACATTACATGTTACCAGATGAAGAGCAGAAGTGAGGAGAGTGTGTTCCCCTGATTGTTTAGTATACACAGGACATGTTACCAGGTGAACAGAATAGTGAGGAGAGTGTTTTCCCCTGATGGTTTAATATACGCGGGACATGTCACCAGGTGAACAGTATAAGTGAGCAGAGTGTGTTGCCCTGACGGTTTAATACGCACGGGATATGTCACCAGGTGAACAGTATAAGTGAGGAGAGTGTGTTCCCCTGATGGTTTTATGCGCACGGGACATGTCACCAGGTGAACAGTTTTCGTGAGGAAAGTGTGTTCCCCTGATGGTTTAATATACACGGGACATGTTACCAGGTGAACAGTATAAGTGAGGAGAGTGTGTTCCCCTGATTGTTTAATGCAGACGGGAAACGTCACCAGGTGAACAGTATAAGTGAGGAGAGTTTGTTCCCCTGATGGTTTAATATTCACATTACATGTTACCAGATGAAGAGCAGAAGTGAGGAGAGTGTGTTCCCCTGATTGTTTAATATACACAGGACATGTTACCAGGTGAACAGAATAGTGAGGAGAGTGTTTTCCCCTGATGGTTTAATATACGCGGGACATGTCACCAGGTGAACAGTATAAGTGAGCAGAGTGTGTTGCCCTGACGGTTTAATACTCACGGGACATGTCACCAGGTGAACAGTATAAGTGAGGAGAGTGTGTTCCCCTGATGGTTTAATATACACGGGACATGTTACCAGATGAACAGTGTAAGTGAGGAGAGTGTGTTCCCCTGATTGTTTAATACACACGGGACATGTTACCAGGTGAACAGTATAAGTGAGGAGAGTGTTTTCCCCTGATGGTTTAATGCGCACGGGAAATGTTACCAGGTGAAGAGTAGAAGTGAGGAGAGTGTGTTCCCCTAATGGTTTAATACACACGGGTCACATCACCAGATGAACAGTATAAGTGAGGCGAGTGTGTTCCCCTGATTGTTTAATACACACGGGACATGTTTCCAGGTGAACAGAATAGTGAGGAGAGTGTTTTCCCCTGATGGTTTAATGCACACGGGACATGTTACCAGGTGAACAGTAGAAGTGAGGAGAGTGTGTTCCCCTGATGGTTTCACATATATGGGACATGTTACCAGGTGAACAGTATAAGTGAAGAGAGTGTGTTCCCCTGATTGTTTAATACGCACGGGACATGTTAACAGATGAACAGTATAAGAGAGGAGAGTGTGTTCCCCTGATTGTTAAATACACACGGGTCATGTCACCAGGTGAACAGTATAAGTGAGGAGAGTGTGTTCCCCTGATTGTTTAATGCACACGGGACATGTTACCAGGTGAAATCTATAAGTGAGGAGAATGAGTTCCCATGATGGTTTAACTAACACGGGACATGTTACCAGGTGAACAGTATCAGTGAGGAGAGGGTGTTCCACTGATGGTTTAATATACATGGGACATGTCACCACGTGAACAGTAGAAGTGAGGAGAGTGTGTTCCCATGATGGTTTAATATACGCGGGACATGTCACCAGGTGAAGAGTATAAGTGAGGAGAGTGTGTTCCCCTGATTGTTTAATATGCACGGGACATTTGACCAGGTGAACAGTATAAGTGAGGAGAGTGTGTTCCCCTGATGGTTTAATATACACGGGACATGTTACCAGGTGAACTGTATAGGTGAGGAGAGTGTGTTCCCCTGATTGTTTAATGCACACAGGACATGTCACCAGGTGAACATTATAAGTGAGGAGAGTGTGTTCCCCTGATTGTTTAATATGCACGGGACATTTTACCAGGTGAACAGTATAAGTGAGGAGAGTGTGTTCCCCTGATTGTTTAATACGCACGGGACATGTTAACAGATGAACAGTATAAGAGAGGAGAATGTGTTCCCCTGATTGTTTAATGCACACGGGACATGTTGCCAGCTGAAATCGAGAAGTGAGGAGAATGAGTTCCCATGATGGTTTAACTTACATGGGACATGTTACCAGGTGAACAGTATAAGTGAGGAGAGGGTGTTCCACTGATGGTTTAATATACATGGGATATGTCACCAGGTGAACAGTATAAGTGAGGAGAGTGTGTTCCCATGATGGTTTAATATACACGGGACATGTCACCAGGTGAACAGTATAAGTGAGCAGAGTGTGTTCCCCTGATGGTTTAATATGCATGGGACATGTTACCTGGTGAAGAGTATAAGTGAGGAGAGTGTGTTCCCCAGATGGCTTAATATGCAAGGGACATTTTACCAGGTGAACAGTATAAGTGAGGACGGTGTCTTGCCCTGATGATTTAATATACATGGGACATGTTACCATGTGAACAGTATAAGTGAGGAGAGTCTGTTCCCCTGATTGTTTAATACACACGGGACATGTTACCAGGTGAACAGTATAAGTGAGGAGAGTGTGTTGCCCTGATGGTTTAATACGCACGGGACATGTTACCAGGTGAACAGTATAAGTGAGGAGAGTGTGTTGCCCTGATGGTTTAATACACACGGGACATGTTACCAGGTGAAGAGTAGAAGTGAGGAGAGTGTGTTCCCCTGATGGTTTAATACACACGGGTCACATCACCAGATGAACAGTATAAGTGAGGAGAGTGTGTTCCCCTGATGGTTTCATATACATGTGACATGTTACCAGGTGAACAGTATAAGTGAAGAGAGTGTGTTCCCCTGATGGTTTAATATACACAGGACATGTTACCAGGTGAACAGTATAAGTGAGGCGAGTGTGTTCCCCTGATGGTTTAATGCGCACGGGACATGTCACCAGGTGAACAGTAATAGTGAGGAGAGTGTGTTCCCCTGATTGTTTAATGCACACGGGACATTTTACCAGGTGAACAGTATATGTGAGGAGAGTGCGTTCCCATGATGGTTTAATATACGCGGGACATGTCACCAGGTGAACAGTATAAGTGAGGAGAGTGTGTTCCCCTGATGGTTTAATATACACGGGAAATGACACCAGGTGAACAGAAGTGAGGAGAGTGTGTTCCCCTGATTGTTTAATGCACACGTGATATGTCACCAGGTGAACAGTATAAGTGAGGAGAGTGTATTCCCCTGATGGTTTTATGCGCACGGGACATGTCACCAGGTGAACAGTTTTCGTGAGGAGAGTGTGTTCCCCTGATGGTTTAATATACTCGGGACATGTTACCAGGTGAACAGTATAAGTGAGGAGAGTGTGTTCCCCTGATTGTTTAATGCAGACGGGACACGTCACCAGGTGAACAGTATAAGTGAGGAGAGTGTATTCCCCTGATGGTTTTATGCGCACGGGACATGTCACCAGGTGAACAGTATAAGTGAGGAGAGTGTATTCCCCTGATGGTTTTATGCGCACGGGACATGTCACCAGGTGAACAGTTTTCGTGAGGAGAGTGTGTTCCCCTGATGGTTTAATATACACGGGACATGTTACCAGGTGAACAGTATAAGTGAGGAGAGTGTGTTCCCCTGATTGTTTAATGCAGACGGGACACGTCACCAGGTGAACAGTATAAGTGAGGAGAGTGTGTTCCCCTGATGGTTTAATATTCACATTACATGTTACCAGATGAAGAGCAGAAGTGAGGAGAGTGTGTTCCCCTGATTGTTTAATGCACACGGGATATGTCACCAGGTGAACAGTATAAGTGAGGAGAGTGTATTCCCCTGATGGTTTTATGCGCACGGGACATGTCACCAGGTGAACAGTTTTCGTGAGGAGAGTGTGTTCCCCTGATGCTTTAATATACACGGGACATGTTACCAGGTGAACAGTATAAGTGAGGAGAGTGTGTTCCCCTGATTGTTTAATGCAGACGGGAAACGTCACCAGGTGAACAGTATAAGTGAGGAGAGTGTGTTCCCCTGATGGTTTAATATTCACATTACATGTTACCAGATGAAGAGCAGAAGTGAGGAGAGTGTGTTCCCCTGATTGTTTAATATACACAGGACATGTTACCAGGTGAACAGAATAGTGAGGAGAGTGTTTTCCCCTGATGGTTTAATATACGCGGGACATGTCACCAGGTGAACAGTATAAGTGAGCAGAGTGTGTTCCCCTGATGGTTTAATATACACGGGACATGTTACCAGATGAACAGTGTAAGTGAGGAGAGTGTGTTGCCCTGATGGTTTAATACACACGGGACATGTTACCAGGTGAACAGTATAAGTGAGGAGAGTGTGTTCCCCTGATGTTTTAATATACACGGGACATGTTACCAGGTGAACAGTATAAGTGAGGCGAGTGTGTTCCCCTGATTGTTTAATACACACGGGACATGTTACCAGGTGAACAGAATAGTGAGGAGAGTGTTTTCCCCTGATGGTTTAATGCGCACGGGAAATGTTACCAGGTGAAGAGTAGAAGTGAGGAGAGTGTGTTCCCCTAATGGTTTAATACACACGGGTCACATCACCAGATGAACAGTATAAGTGAGGCGAGTGTGTTCCCCTGATTGTTTAATACACACTTGACATGTTTCCAGGTGAACAGAATAGTGAGGAGAGTGTTTTCCCCTGATGGTTTAATGCACACGGGACATGTTACCAGGTGAACAGTAGAAGTGAGGAGAGTGTTCCCCTGATGGTTTCACATATATGGGACATGTTACCAGGTGAACAGTATAAGTGAAGAGAGTGTGTTCCCCTGATTGTTTAATACGCACGGGACATGTTAACAGATGAACAGTATAAGAGAGGAGAGTGTGTTCCCCTGATTGTTTAATACACACGGGTCATGTCACCAGGTGAACAGTATAAGTGAGGAGAGTGTGTTCCCCTGATTGTTTAATGCACACGGGACATGTTACCAGGTGAAATCTATAAGTGAGGAGAATGAGTTCCCATGATGGTTTAACTTACACGGGACATGTTACCAGGTGAACAGTATCAGTGAGGAGAGGGTGTTCCACTGATGGTTTAATATACATGGGACATGTCATCACGTGAACAGTAGAAGTGAGGAGAGTGTGTTCCCATGATGGTTTAATATACGCGGGACATGTCACCAGGTGAAGAGTATAAGTGAGGAGAGTGTGTTCCCCTGATGGTTTAATATACACAGGACATGTCACTAGGTGAAAAGTATAAGTGAAGAGAGTGTGTTACCCAGATGGCTTAATATGCAAGGGACATGTTACCAGGTGAACAGTATAAGTGAGGAGAGTGTGTTCCCCTGATGGTTTAATATTCACAGGACATGTTACCTGGTGAAGAGTATAAGTGAGGAGAGTGTGTTCCCCTGATTGTTTAATATGCACGGGACATTTTACCAGGTGAACAGTATAAGTGAGGAGAGTGTGTTCCCCTGATGGTTTAATATACACGGGACATGTTACCAGGTGAACTGTATAGGTGAGGAGAGTGTGTTCCCCTGATTGTTTAATGCACACAGGACATGTCACCAGGTGAACATTATAAGTGAGGAGAGTGTGTTCCCCTGATTGTTTAATATGCACGGGACATTTTACCAGGTGAACAGTATAAGTGAGGAGAGTGTGTTCCCCTGATGGTTTAATATACACGGGACATGTTACCAGGTGAACAGTATAAGTGAGGAGAGTGTGTTCCCCTGATTGTTTAATACGCACGGGACATGTTAACAGATGAACAGTATAAGAGAGGAGAATGTGTTCCCCTGATTGTTTAATGCACACGGGACATGTTGCCAGGTGAAATCTATAAGTGAGGAGAATGAGTTCCCATGATGGTTTAACTTACATGGGACATGTTACCAGGTGAACAGTATAAGTGAGGAGAGGGTGTTCCACTGATGGTTTAATATACATGGGATATGTCACCAGGTGAACAGTATAAGTGAGGAGAGTGTGTTCCCATGATGGTTTAATATACACGGGACATGTCACCAGGTGAACAGTATAAGTGAGCAGAGTGTGTTCCCCTGATGGTTTAATATACATGGGACATGTTACCTGGTGAAGAGTATAAGTGAGGAGAGTGTGTTCCCCAGATGGCTTAATATGCAAGGGACATTTTACCAGGTGAACAGTATAAGTGAGGAGAGTAAGTTCCCCTGATGGTTTAATATACACGAGACATGTTACCAGGTGAACTGTATATGTGAGGACGGTGTCTTGCCCTGATGATTTAATATACATGGGACATGTTACCATGTGAACAGTATAAGTGAGGAGAGTCTGTTCCCCTGATTGTTTAATACACACGGGACATGTTACCAGGTGAACAGTATAAGTGAGGAGAGTGTGTTGCCCTGATGGTTTAATACGCACGGGACATGTTACCAGGTGAACAGTATAAGTGAGGAGAGTGTGTTGCCCTGATGGTTTAATACACACGGGACATGTTACCAGGAGAAGAGTAGAAGTGAGGAGAGTGTGTTCCCCTGATGGTTTAATACACACGGGTCACATCACCAGATGAACAGTATAAGTGAGGAGAGTGTGTTCCCCTGATGGTTTCATATACATGTGACATGTTACCAGGTGAACAGTATAAGTGAAGAGAGTGTGTTCCCCTGATGGTTTAATATACACAGGACATGTTACCAGGTGAACAGTATAAGTGAGGCGAGTGTGTTCCCCTGATGGTTTAATGCGCACGGGACATGTCACCAGGTGAACAGTAATAGTGAGGAGAGTGTGTTCCCCTGATTGTTTAATGCACACGGGACATGTTACCAGGTGAACAGTATATGTGAGGAGAGTGCGTTCCCCTGATGGTTTAATATACGCGGGACATGTCACCAGGTGAACAGTATAAGTGAGCAGAGTGTGTTCCCCTGATGGTTTAATATACACGGGACATGTCACCAGGTGAACAGTATAAGTGAGGAGAGTGTGTTCCCCTGATGGTTTAATATTCACATTACATGTTACCAGATGAAGAGCAGAAGTGAGGAGAGTGTGTTCCCCTGATTGTTTAATATACACAGGACATGTTACCAGGTCAACAGAATAGTGAGGAGAGTGTTTTCCCCTGATGGTTTAATATACGCGGGACATGACACCAGGTGAACAGTATAAGTGAGCAGAGTGTGTTGCCCTGACTGTTTAATACGCACGGGACATGTCACCAGGTGAACAGTATAAGTGAGGAGAGTGTGTTCCCCTGATGGTTTAATATACACGGGACATGTTACCAGATGAACAGTGTAAGTGAGGAGAGTGTGTTGCCCTGATGGTTTAATACACACGGGACATGTTACCAGGTGAACAGTATAAGTGAGGAGAGTGTGTTCCCCTGATGTTTTAATATACACGGGACATGTTACCAGGTGAACAGTATAAGTGAAGAGAGTGTGTTCCCCTGATGGTTTAATATACACAGGACATGTTACCAGGTGAACAGTATAAGTGAGGCGAGTGTGTTCCCCTGATTGTTTAATACACACGGGACATGTTACCAGGTGAACAGAATAGTGAGGATAGTGTTTTCCCCTGATGGTTTAATGCGTACGGGAAATGTTACCAGGTGAAGAGTAGAAGTGAGGAGAGTGTGTTCCCCTAATGGTTTAATACACACGGGTCACATCACCAGATGAACAGTATAAGTGAGGCGAGTGTGTTCCCCTGATTGTTTAATACACACGGGACATGTTTCCAGGTGAACAGAATAGTGAGGAGAGTGTTTTCCCCTGATGGTTTAATGCACACGGGACATGTTACCAGGTGAACAGTAGAAGTGAGGAGAGTGTGTTCCCCTGATGGTTTCACATATATGGGACATGTTACCAGGTGAACAGTATAAGTGAAGAGAGTGTGTTCCCCTGATGGTTTAATATACACGGGACATGTTACCAGGTGAACAGTATAAGTGAAGAGAGTGTGTTCCCCTGATGGTTTAATATAGACGGGACATGTTACCAGGTGAACAGTATAAGTGAGGAGAGTGTGTTCCCCTGATTGTTTAATACACACGGGACATGTTACCAGGTGAACAGAATAGTGAGGAGAGTGTTTTCCCCTGATGGTTTAATGCGCACGGGACATGTTACAAGGTGAACAGTATAAGTGAGGAGAGTGTGTTCCCCTGATAGTTTTATACGCACGGGCCATGTTACCAGGTGAACAGTATAAGTGAGGAGAGTGTGTTCCCCTGATTGTTTAATACACACGGGACATGTTACCAGGTGAACAGTATAAGTGAGGAGAGTGTTTTCCCCTGATGGTTTAATACAGACGGGACATGTCACCAGGTGAACAGTATAAGTGAGGAGAGTGTGTTCCCCTGATTGTTTAATACACACGGGACATGTTACCAGGTGAACAGTATAAGTGAGGAGAGTGTGTTCCCCTGATGGTTTAATGCGCACGGGACATGTTACCAGGTGAAGAGTATAAGTGAAGAGAGTGTGTTCCCCTGATGGTTTAATATACGCGGGACATGTCACCAGGTGAACAGTATAAGTGAGGAGAGTGTGTTCCCATGATGGTTTAATTTACGCGGGACATGTCACCAGGTGAACAGTATAAGTGAGGAGAGTGTGTTGCCCTGATGGTTTAATATACACAGGACATGTTACCAGGTGAAGAGTAGAAGAGAGGAGAGTGTGTTCCCCTAATGGTTTAATACACACGGGTCACATCACCAGATGAACAGTATAAGTGAGGAGACTGTGTTCCCCTGATTTTTTAATGCACACGGGACATGTTACCAGGTGAACAGTAGAAGTGAGGAGATTGTGTTCCCCTGATGGTTTCATATACATGGGACATGTTACCAGGTGAACAGTATAAGTGAAGCGAGTGTGTTCCCCTGATGGTTTAATATACACAGGACATGTTAACAGGTGAACAGTATAAGTGAGGAGAGTGTGTTCCCCTGATTGTTTAATACACACGGGACATGTTACCAGGTGAACAGAATAGTGAGGAGAGTGTTTTCCCCTGATGGTTTAATGCGCACGGGACATGTTACCAGGTGAAGAGTATAAGTGAGGAGATTGTGTTCCCCTGATTGTTTTTTACGCACGGGACATGTCACCAGGTGAACAGTATAAGTGAGGAGAGTGTGTTCCCCTGATTGTTTAATACACACGGGACATGTCACCAGGTGAACAGAATAAGTGAGGAGAGTGTGTTCCCCTGTTTGTTTAATGCACACGGGACATGTTACCAGGTGAAATCTATAAGTGAGGAGAGTGAATTCCCATGATGGTTTAACTTACACGGGACATGTTACCAGGTGAACAGTATAAGTGAGGAGAGGGTGTTCCACTGATGGTTTAATATACGTTGGACATGTCACCAGGTGAACAGTATAAGAGACGAGAGTGCGTTCCCCTGATGGTTTAATATACGCGGGACATGTCACCAGGTGAACAGTATAAGTGAGCAGAGTGTGTTCCCCTGATGGTTCTATATACACGGGACATGTCACCAGGTGAACAGTATAAGTGAGGAGAGTGTGTTCCCCTGATGGTTTAATATTCACAGGACATGTTACCTGGGGAAGAGTATAAGTGAGGAGAGTGTGTTCCCCTGATTGTTTAATGCACACGGGACATGTTACCAGGTGAAATCTATAAGTGAGGAGAATGAGTTCCCATGATGGTTTAACTTACACGGGACATGTTACCAGGTGAACAGTATCAGTGAGGAGAGGGTGTTCCACTGATGGTTTAATATACATGGGACATGTCATCACGTGAACAGTAGAAGTGAGGAGAGTGTGTTCCCATGATGGTTTAATATACGCGGGACATGTCACCAGGTGAAGAGTATAAGTGAGGAGAGTGTGTTCCCCTGATGGTTTAATATACACAGGACATGTCACTAGGTGAAAAGTATAAGTGAAGAGAGTGTGTTACCCAGATGGCTTAATATGCAAGGGACATGTTACCAGGTGAACAGTATAAGTGAGGAGAGTGTGTTCCCCTGATGGTTTAATATTCACAGGACATGTTACCTGGTGAAGAGTATGTGAGGAGAGTGTGTTCCCCTGATTGTTTAATATGCACGGGACATTTTACCAGGTGAACAGTATAAGTGAGGAGAGTGTGTTCCCCTGATGGTTTAATATACACGGGACATGTTACCAGGTGAACTGTATAGGTGAGGAGAGTGTGTTCCCCTGATTGTTTAATGCACACAGGACATGTCACCAGGTGAACATTATAAGTGAGGAGAGTGTGTTCCCCTGATTGTTTAATATGCACGGGACATTTTACCAGGTGAACAGTATAAGTGAGGAGAGTGTGTTCCCCTGATGGTTTAATATACACGGGACATGTTACCAGGTGAACAGTATAAGTGAGGAGAGTGTGTTCCCCTGATTGTTTAATACGCACGGGACATGTTAACAGATGAACAGTATAAGAGAGGAGAATGTGTTCCCCTGATTGTTTAATGCACACGGGACATGTTGCCAGGTGAAATCTATAAGTGAGGAGAATGAGTTCCCATGATGGTTTAACTTACATGGGACATGTTACCAGGTGAACAGTATAAGTGAGGAGAGGGTGTTCCACTGATGGTTTAATATACATGGGATATGTCACCAGGTGAACAGTATAAGTGAGGAGAGTGTGTTCCCATGATGGTTTAATATACACGGGACATGTCACCAGGTGAACAGTATAAGTGAGCAGAGTGTGTTCCCCTGATGGTTTAATATACATGGGACATGTTACCTGGTGAAGAGTATAAGTGAGGAGAGTGTGTTCCCCAGATGGCTTAATATGCAAGGGACATTTTACCAGGTGAACAGTATAAGTGAGGAGAGTAAGTTCCCCTGATGGTTTAATATACACGAGACATGTTACCAGGTGAACTGTATATGTGAGGACGGTGTCTTGCCCTGATGATTTAATATACATGGGACATGTTACCATGTGAACAGTATAAGTGAGGAGAGTCTGTTCCCCTGATTGTTTAATACACACGGGACATGTTACCAGGTGAACAGTATAAGTGAGGAGAGTGTGTTGCCCTGATGGTTTAATACGCACGGGACATGTTACCAGGTGAACAGTATAAGTGAGGAGAGTGTGTTGCCCTGATGGTTTAATACACACGGGACATGTTACCAGGAGAAGAGTAGAAGTGAGGAGAGTGTGTTCCCCTGATGGTTTAATACACACGGGTCACATCACCAGATGAACAGTATAAGTGAGGAGAGTGTGTTCCCCTGATGGTTTCATATACATGTGACATGTTACCAGGTGAACAGTATAAGTGAAGAGAGTGTGTTCCCCTGATGGTTTAATATACACAGGACATGTTACCAGGTGAACAGTATAAGTGAGGCGAGTGTGTTCCCCTGATGGTTTAATGCGCACGGGACATGTCACCAGGTGAACAGTATAAGTGAGGCGAGTGTGTTCCCCTGATGGTTTAATGCACACGGGACATGTTACCAGGTGAACAGTATAAGTGAGGAGAGTGCGTTCCCATGATGGTTTAATATACGCGGGACATGTCACCAGGTGAACAGTATAAGTGAGCAGAGTGTGTTCCCCTGATGGTTTAATATACACGGGACATGTCACCAGGTGAACAGTATAAGTGAGGAGAGTGTGTTCCCCTGATGGTTTAATATTCACATTACATGTTACCAGATGAAGAGCAGAAGTGAGGAGAGTGTGTTCCCCTGATTGTTTAATATACACAGGACATGTTACCAGGTGAACAGAATAGTGAGGAGAGTGTTTTCCCCTGATGGTTTAATATACGCGGGACATGTCACCAGGTGAACAGTATAAGTGAGCAGAGTGTGTTGCCCTGACTGTTTAATACGCACGGGACATGTCACCAGGTGAACAGTATAAGTGAGGAGAGTGTGTTCCCCTGATGGTTTAATATACACGGGACATGTTACCAGATGAACAGTGTAAGTGAGGAGAGTGTGTTGCCCTGATGGTTTAATACACACGGGACATGTTACCAGGTGAACAGTATAAGTGAGGAGAGTGTGTTCCCCTGATGTTTTAATATACACGGGACATGTTACCAGGTGAACAGTATAAGTGAAGAGAGTGTGTTCCCCTGATGGTTTAATATACACAGGACATGTTACCAGGTGAACAGTATAAGTGAGGCGAGTGTGTTCCCCTGATTGTTTAATACACACGGGACATGTTACCAGGTGAACAGAATAGTGAGGATAGTGTTTTCCCCTGATGGTTTAATGCGTACGGGAAATGTTACCAGGTGAAGAGTAGAAGTGAGGAGAGTGTGTTCCCCTAATGGTTTAATACACACGGGTCACATCACCAGATGAACAGTATAAGTGAGGCGAGTGTGTTCCCCTGATTGTTTAATACACACGGGACATGTTTCCAGGTGAACAGAATAGTGAGGAGAGTGTTTTCCCCTGATGGTTTAATGCACACGGGACATGTTACCAGGTGAACAGTAGAAGTGAGGAGAGTGTGTTCCCCTGATGGTTTCACATATATGGGACATGTTACCAGGTGAACAGTATAAGTGAATAGAGTGTGTTCCCCTGATGGTTTAATATACACGGGACATGTTACCAGGTGAACAGTATAAGTGAAGAGAGTGTGTTCCCCTGATGGTTTAATATAGACGGGACATGTTACCAGGTGAACAGTATAAGTGAGGAGAGTGTGTTCCCCTGATTGTTTAATACACACGGGACATGTTACCAGGTGAACAGAATAGTGAGGAGAGTGTTTTCCCCTGATGGTTTAATGCGCACGGGACATGTTACAAGGTGAACAGTATAAGTGAGGAGAGTGTGTTCCCCTGATAGTTTTATACGCACGGGCCATGTTACCAGGTGAACAGTATAAGTGAGGAGAGTGTGTTCCCCTGATTGTTTAATACACACGGGACATGTTACCAGGTGAACAGTATAAGTGAGGAGAGTGTTTTCCCCTGATGGTTTAATACAGACGGGACATGTCACCAGGTGAACAGTATAAGTGAGGAGAGTGTGTTCCCCTGATTGTTTAATACACACGGGACATGTTACCAGGTGAACAGTATAAGTGAGGAGAGTGTGTTCCCCTGATTGTTTAATGCGCACGGGACATGTTACCAGGTGAACAGTATAAGTGAGGAGAGTGTGTTCCCCTGATGGTTTAATGCGCACGGGACATGTTACCAGGTGAAGAGTATAAGTGAAGAGTGTGTTCCCCTGATGGTTTAATATACGCGGGACATGTCACCAGGTGAACAGTATAAGTGAGGAGAGTGTGTTCCCATGATGGTTTAATTTACGCGGGACATGTCACCAGGTGAACAGTATAAGTGAGGAGAGTGTGTTGCCCTGATGGTTTAATATACACAGGACATGTTACCAGGTGAAGAGTAGAAGAGAGGAGAGTGTGTTCCCCTAATGGTTTAATACACACGGGTCACATCACCAGATGAACAGTATAAGTGAGGAGACTGTGTTCCCCTGATTTTTTAATGCACACGGGACATGTTACCAGGTGAACAGTAGAAGTGAGGAGATTGTGTTCCCCTGATGGTTTAATATACACAGGACATGTTAACAGGTGAACAGTATAAGTGAGGAGAGTGTGTTCCCCTGATTGTTTAATACACACGGGACATGTTACCAGGTGAACAGAATAGTGAGGAGAGTGTTTTCCCCTGATGGTTTAATGCGCACGGGACATGTTACCAGGTGAAGAGTATAAGTGAGGAGATTGTGTTCCCCTGATTGTTTTTTACGCACGGGACATGTCACCAGGTGAACAGTATAAGTGAGGAGAGTGTGTTCCCCTGATTGTTTAATACACACGGGACATGTCACCAGGTGAAATCTATAAGTGAGGAGAGTGAATTCCCATGATGGTTTAACTTACACGGGACATGTTACCAGGTGAACAGTATAAGTGAGGAGAGGGTGTTCCACTGATGGTTTAATATACGTTGGACATGTCACCAGGTGAACAGTATAAGAGACGAGAGTGCGTTCCCCTGATGGTTTAATATACGCGGGACATGTCACCAGGTGAACAGTATAAGTGAGCAGAGTGTGTTCCCCTGATGGTTCTATATACACGGGACATGTCACCAGGTGAACAGTATAAGTGAGGAGAGTGTGTTCCCCTGATGGTTTAATATTCACAGGACATGTTACCTGGGGAAGAGTATAAGTGAGGAGAGTGTGTTGCCCTGATGGTTTAATATAAACAGGACATGTCACGAGGTGAAAAGTATAAGTGAGGAGAGTGTGTTGCCCTGATGATTTAATATACACGGGACATGTTACCAGGTGAAGAGCAGACGTGAGGAGAGTGTGTTCCCCTCATTGTTTAATAAACTCGGGACATGTCACCAGGTGAACAGTATAAGTGAGGAGAGTGTGTTCCCCTGATGGTTTAATATACACGGGACACGTTACCTGATGAAGAGTATAAGTGAGGAGAGTGTGTTCCCCTGATGGTTTAATGCACACGGGATATGTCACCAGGTGAACAGTATAAGTGAGGAGAGTGTGTTCCCCTGATGGTTTAATATACACGGGACATGTCACCAGGTGAACAGTATAAGTGAGGAGAGTGTGTTCCCCTGATGGTTTAATATACACGGGACATGTCACCAGGTGAACAGTATAAGTGAGGAGAGTGTGTTCCCCTGATGGTTTAATATACACGGGACATGTTACCAGGTGAACAGTATAAGTGAGGAGAGTGTGTTCCCCTGATGGTTTAATACGCACGGGACATGTCACCAGATGAACAGTATAAGTGAGGAGAGTGTGTTCCCCTAATGGTTTAATACACACGGGACATGTGACCAGGCGAACAGTATAAGTGAGGAGAGTGTGTGCCCCTGATGGTTTAACATACACACGATATGTTACCAGGTAAAGAGTATAAGTGAGGAGAGTGTGTTCCCCTGATGGTTTAATATACACAGGACATGTTACCAGGTGAACAGAATAGTGAGGAGAGTGTTTTCCCATGATGGTTTAATGCACACGGGACATGTCACCAGGTGAACAGTATAAGTGAGGAGAGTGTGTTCCCCTGATGGTTTAATATTCACAGGACATGTTACCTGGTGAAGAGTATAAGTGAGGAGAGTGTGTTCCCCTGATGGTTTAATATACACAGGACATGTTACCAGGTGAAAAGTATAAGTGAAGAGAGTGTGTTCCCCAGATGGCTTAATATGCACGGGACATGTTACCAGGTGAACAGTATAACTGAGGAGAGTGAGTTCCCCTGCTGGTTTAATATACACGAGACATGTTACCAGGTGAACAGTATATGTGAGGAGAGTGTGTTGCCCTGATGATTTAATATACACGGGACATGTTAACAGGTGAAGAGCAGAAGTGAGGAGAGTGTGTTCCCCTGATTGTTTAATATACACAGGACATGTTACCAGGTGAACAGTAGAAGAGAGGAGAGTGTGTTGCCCTGATGGTTTAATGCACACGGGACATGTTACCAGGTGAACAGTATAAGTGAGGAGAGTGTGTTCCCCTGATGATTTAATACACACGGGACATGTTACCAAGTGAACAGTATAAGTGAGGAGAGTGTGTTGCCCTGATGGTTTAATATACACAGGACATGTTACCAGGTGAACAGTATAAGTGAGGACAGTGTGTTCCCCTGATTTTTTAATGCACACGGGACATGTTACCAGGTGAACAGTAGAAGTGAGGAGAGTGTGTTCCCCTGATGGTTTCATATACATGGGACATGTTACCAGGTGAACAGTATAAGTGAAGAGAGTGTGTTCCCCTGATGGTTTAATATGCACAGGACATGTTACCAGGTGAACAGTATAAGTGAGGAGAGTGTGTTCCCCTGATTGTTTAATACACACGGGACATGTTACCAGGTGAACAGAATAGTGAGGAGAGTGTTTTCCCCTGATGATTTAATATTCACAGGACATGTTACCTGGGGAACAGAATAGTGAGGAGAGTGTGTTCCCCTGATTGTTTAATGCACACAGGACATGTTACCAGGTGAACAGTATAAGTGAGGAGAGTGAGTTCCACTGATGGTTTAATACACACGGGACATGTTACCAGGTCAACAGTATAAGTGAGGAGAGTGTGTTCCCCTGATTGTTTAATGCACACAGGACATGTTACCAGGTGAACAGTATAAGTGAGGAGAGTGTGTTCCCCTGATGGTTCTATAGACACGGGACATGTTACCAGGTCAACAGTATAAGTGAGGAGAGTGTGTTCCCCTGATTGTTTAATGCACACAGGACATGTTACCAGGTGAACAGTATAAGTGAGGAGAGTGTGTTCCCCTGATGGTTCTATAGACACGGGACATGTTACCAGGTGAACAGTATAAGTGAGGAGAGTGTGTTGCCCTGATGGTTTAATATACACAGGACATGTTACCAGGTGAACAGTATAAGTGAGGAGAGTGTGTTCCCCTGATGGTTTAATATACACGGGACATGTTACCAGGTGAAGAGTAGAAGTGAGGAGAGTGTGTTCCCCTAATGGTTTAATACACACGGGACATGTGACCAGGTGAACAGTGTTAGTGAGGAGAGTGTGTTCCCCTGATGGTTTAATATACACAGGACATGTTACCAGTGAACAGAATAGTGAGGAGAGTGTTTTCCCCTGATGGATTAATGCGCACGGGACATGTTACCAGGCGAACAGTATAAGTGAGGAGAGTGTGTTCCCCTGATTGTTTTATACACACGGGACATGTCACCAGGTGAACAGTATAAGTGAGGAGAGAGTGTTCCCCTGATTGTTTAATACACACGGGACATGTCACCAGGTGAACAGTATAAGTGAGGAGAGAGTGTTCCCCTGATTGTTTAATACAAACGGGACATGTCACCAGGTGAACAGTATAAGTGAGGAGAATGTGTTCCCCTGATGGTTCTATATACACGGGACATGTCACCAGGTGAACAGTATAAGTGAGGAGAGTGTGTTCCCCTGATGGTTTAATATTCACAGGACATGTCACCCGGTGAACAGTATAAGAGAGGAGAGTGCGTTCCCCTGATGGTTTAATATACGCGGGACATGTCACCAGGTGAACAGTATAAGTGAGGAGAGTGTGTTCCCCTGATGGTTTAATATTCACAGGACATGTTACCTGGGGAAGAGTATAAGTGAGGAGAGTGTGTTCCCCTGATGGTTTAATATACACAGGACATGTCACTAGGTGAAAAGTATAAGTGAGGAGAGTGTGTTCCCCAGATGGCTTAATATGCACGGGACATGTTACCAGGTGAACAGTATAAGTGAGGAGAGTGTGTTCCCCTGATGGTTTAATATTCACAGGACATGTTACCTGGGGAAGAGTATAAGTGAGGAGAGTGTGTTCCCCTGATGGTTTAATATACACAGGACATGTCACCCGGTGAACAGTATAAGAGAGGAGAGTGCGTTCCCCTGATGGTTTAATATCCGCGGGACATGTCACCAGGTGAACAGTATACGTGAGCAGAGTGTGTTCCCCTGATGGTTCTATATACACGGGACATGTCACCAGGTGAACAGTATAAGTGAGGAGAGTGTGTTCCCCTGATGGTTTAATATTCACAGGACATGTTACCTGGGGAAGAGTATATGTGAGGAGAGTGTGTTCCCCTGATGGTTCTATATACACGGGACATGTCACCAGGTGAACAGTATAAGTGAGGAGAGTGTGTTCCCCTGATGGTTTAATATTCACAGGACATGTTACCTGGGGAAGAGTATCTGTGAGGAGAGTGTGTTCCCCTGATGGTTTAATATACACAGGACATGTCACCAGGTGAACAGTATAAGTGAGGAGAGTGTGTTCCCCTGATTGTTTAATGCACACGGGACATGTCACCAGGTGAACAGTATAAGTGAGGAGAGTGTGTTCCCCTGATGGTTTTATGCACACGGGACATGTCACCAGGTGAACATTATAAGTGAGGAGTAAGTGTTCCCCTGATTGTTTAACATGCATGGGACATTTTTCCAGGTGAACAGTATAAGTGAGGAGAGTGTGTTCCCCTGATGGTTTAATATACACGAGACATGTTACCAGGTGAACAGTATATGTGAGGAGAGTGTGTTGCCCTGATGGTTTAATATACACGCGACATGTTACGAGGTGAAGAGTATAAGTGAGGAGATTGTGTTGCCCTGATGGTTTAATATACACGGGACATGATACCAGGTGAACAGTATAAGTGAGGAGAGTGTGTTGCCCTGATGGTTTAATATACACAGGACATGTTACCAGGTGAAGAGTAGAAGTGAGGAGAGTGTGTTCCCCTAATGGTTTAATACACAAGGGACATGTGACCAGGTGAACAGTATAAGTGTGGAGAGTGTGTGCCCCTGATGGTTTAACATACACAGGATATGTTACCAGGTAAACAGTATAAGTGAGGAGAGTGTGTTCCCCTGATTTTTTAATGCACACAGGACATGTTACCAGGTGAACAGTGTAAGTGAAGAGAGTGTGTTCCCCTGATGGTTTAATATACACAGGACATGTTACCAGGTGAACAGTATAAGTGCGGAGAGTGTTTTCCCCTGATGGTTTAATGCGCACGGGACATGTTACCAGGCGAACAATATAAGTGAGGAGAGTGTGTTCCCCTGATTGTTTAATGCACACGGGACACGTCACCAGGTGAAGAGTATAAGTGAGGAGAGTGTGTTCCCCTGATTGTTTAATATGCACGGGACATGTCACCAGGTGAACAGAATAGTGAGGAGAGTGTTTTCCCCTGATGGTTTAATGCGCACGGGACATGTTACAAGGTGAAATCTATAAGTGAGGAGAGTGAGTTCCCATGATGGTTTTACTTACACGGGACATGTTACCAGGTCAACAGTATAAGTGAGGAGAGTGTGTTCCCCTGATTGTTTAATGCACACAGGACATGTTACCAGGTGAACAGTATAAGTGAGGAGAGTGTGTTCCCCTGATGGTTCTATAGACACGTGACATGTTACCAGGTGAACAGTATAAGTGAGGAGAGTGTGTTGCCCTGATGGTTTAATATACACAGGACATGTTACCAGGTGAAGAGTAGAAGTGAGGAGAGTGTGTTCCCCTAATGGTTTAATACACACGGGACATGTTACCAGGCGAACAGTATAAGTGAGGAGAGTGTGTTCCCCTGATTGTTTTATACACACGGGACATGTCACCAGGTGAACAGTATCAGTGAGGAGAGAGTGTTCCCCTGATTGTTTAATACACACGGGACATGTCACCAGGTGAACAGTATAAGTGAGGAGAGAGTGTTCCCCTGATTGTTTAATACAAACGGGACATGTCACCAGGTGAACAGTATAAGTGAGGAGAATGTGTTCCCCTGATGGTTCTATATACACGGGACATGTCACCAGGTGAACAGTATAAGTGAGGAGAGTGTGTTCCCCTGATGGTTTAATATTCACAGGACATGTCACCCGGTGAACAGTATAAGAGAGGAGAGTGCGTTCCCCTGATGGTTTAATATACGCGGGACATGTCACCAGGTGAACAGTATAAGTGAGGAGAGTGTGTTCCCCTGATGGTTTAATATTCACAGGACATGTTACCTGGGGAAGAGTATAAGTGAGGAGAGTGTGTTCCCCTGATGGTTTAATATACACAGGACATGTCACTAGGTGAAAAGTATAAGTGAGGAGAGTGTGTTCCCCAGATGGCTTAATATGCACGGGACATGTTACCAGGTGAACAGTATAAGTGAGGAGAGTGTGTTCCCCTGATGGTTTAATATACACAGGACATGTCACCATGTGAACAGTATAAGTGAGGAGAGTGTGTTCCCCTGATGGTTTAATATTCACAGGACATGTCACCCGGTGAACAGTATAAGAGAGGAGAGTGCGTTCCCCTGATGGTTTAATATACGCGGGACATGTCACCAGGTGAACAGTATACGTGAGCAGAGTGTGTTCCCCTGATGGTTCTATATACACGGGACATGTCACCAGGTGAACAGTATAAGTGAGGAGAGTGTGTTCCCCTGATGGTTTAATATTCACAGGACATGTTACCTGGGGAAGAGTATAAGTGAGGAGAGTGTGTTCCCCTGATTGTTTAATACAAACGGGACATGTCACCAGGTGAACAGTATAAGTGAGGAGAATGTGTTCCACTGATGGTTCTATATACACGGGACATGTCACCAGGTGAACAGTATAAGTGAGGAGAGTGTGTTCCCCTGATGGTTTAATATTCACAGGACATGTCACCCGGTGAACAGTATAAGAGAGGAGAGTGCGTTCCCCTGATGGTTTAATATACGCGGGACATGTCACCAGGTGAACAGTATAAGTGAGGAGAGTGTGTTCCCCTGATGGTTTAATATTCACAGGACATGTTACCTGGGGAAGAGTATAAGTGAGGAGAGGGTGTTCCCCTGATGGTTTAATATACACAGGACATGTCACTAGGTGAAAAGTATAAGTGAGGAGAGTGTGTTCCCCAGATGGCTTAATATGCACGGGACATGTTACCAGGTGAACAGTATAAGTGAGGAGAGTGTGTTCCCCTGATGGTTTAATATTCACAGGACATGTTACCTGGGGAAGAGTATAAGTGAGGAGAGTGTGTTCCCCTGATGGTTTAATATACACAGGACATGTCACCCGGTGAACAGTATAAGAGAGGAGAGTGCGTTCCCCTGATGGTTTAATATACGCGGGACATGTCACCAGGTGAACAGTATACGTGAGCAGAGTGTGTTCCCCTGATGGTTCTATATACACGGGACATGTCACCAGGTGAACAGTATAAGTGAGGAGAGTGTGTTCCCCTGATGGTTTAATATTCACAGGACATGTTACCTGGGGAAGAGTATCTGTGAGGAGAGTGTGTTCCCCTGATGGTTCTATATACACGGGACATGTCACCAGGTGAACAGTATAAGTGAGGAGAGTGTGTTCCCCTGATGGTTTAATATTCACAGGACATGTTACCTGGGGAAGAGTATCTGTGAGGAGAGTGTGTTCCCCTGATGGTTTAATATACACAGGACATGTCACTAGGTGAAAAGTATAAGTGAGCAGAGTGTGTTCCCCAGATGGCTTAATATGCACGTGACATGTTACCAGGTGAACAGTATAAGTGAGGAGAATGTGTTCCCCTGATGGTTCTATATACACGGGACATGTCACCAGGTGAACAGTATAAGTGAGGAGAGTGTGTTCCCCTGATGGTTTAATATTCACAGGACATGTCACCCGGTGAACAGTATAAGAGAGGAGAGTGCGTTCCCCTGATGGTTTAATATACGCGGGACATGTCACCAGGTGAACAGTATAAGTGAGGAGAGTGTGTTCCCCTGATGGTTTAATATTCACAGGACATGTTACCTGGGGAAGAGTATAAGTGAGGAGAGTGTGTTCCCCTGATGGTTTAATATACACAGGACATGTCACTAGGTGAAAAGTATAAGTGAGGAGAGTGTGTTCCCCAGATGGCTTAATATGCACGGGACATGTTACCAGGTGAACAGTATAAGTGAGGAGAGTGTGTTCCCCTGATGGTTTAATATACACAGGACATGTCACCATGTGAACAGTATAAGTGAGGAGAGTGTGTTCCCCTGATGGTTTAATATTCACAGGACATGTCACCCGGTGAACAGTATAAGAGAGGAGAGTGCGTTCCCCTGATGGTTTAATATACGCGGGACATGTCACCAGGTGAACAGTATACGTGAGCAGAGTGTGTTCCCCTGATGGTTCTATATACACGGGACATGTCACCAGGTGAACAGTATAAGTGAGGAGAGTGTGTTCCCCTGATGGTTTAATATTCACAGGACATGTTACCTGGGGAAGAGTATAAGTGAGGAGAGTGTGTTCCCCTGATTGTTTAATACAAACGGGACATGTCACCAGGTGAACAGATTAAGTGAGGAGAATGTGTTCCACTGATGGTTCTATATACACGGGACATGTCACCAGGTGAACAGTATAAGTGAGGAGAGTGTGTTCCCCTGATGGTTTAATATTCACAGGACATGTCACCCGGTGAACAGTATAAGAGAGGAGAGTGCGTTCCCCTGATGGTTTAATATACGCGGGACATGTCACCAGGTGAACAGTATAAGTGAGGAGAGTGTGTTCCCCTGATGGTCTAATATTCACAGGACATGTTACCTGGGGAAGAGTATAAGTGAGGAGAGGGTGTTCCCCTGATGGTTTAATATACACAGGACATGTCACTAGGTGAAAAGTATAAGTGAGGAGAGTGTGTTCC
Organism: Heterodontus francisci; assembly: GCF_036365525.1. Taxonomy (NCBI): domain Eukaryota; kingdom Metazoa; phylum Chordata; class Chondrichthyes; order Heterodontiformes; family Heterodontidae; genus Heterodontus; species Heterodontus francisci. The sequence goes on from NW_027141546.1 coordinate 460,179, forward strand.
CCAGATGGCTTAATATGCACGGGACATGTTACCAGGTGAACAGTATAAGTGAGGAGAGTGTGTTCCCCTGATGGTTTAATATTCACAGGACATGTTACCTGGGGAAGAGTATAAGTGAGGAGAGTGTGTTCCCCTGATGGTTTAATATACACAGGACATGTCACCCGGTGAACAGTATAAGAGAGGAGAGTGCGTTCCCCTGATGGTTTAATATACGCGGGACATGTCACCAGGTGAACAGTATACGTGAGCAGAGTGTGTTCCCCTGATGGTTCTATATACACGGGACATGTCACCAGGTGAACAGTATAAGTGAGGAGAGTGTGTTCCCCTGATGGTTTAATATTCACAGGACATGTTACCTGGGGAAGAGTATCTGTGAGGAGAGTGTGTTCCCCTGATGGTTCTATATACACGGGACATGTCACCAGGTGAACAGTATAAGTGAGGAGAGTGTGTTCCCCTGATGGTTTAATATTCACAGGACATGTTACCTGGGGAAGAGTATCTGTGAGGAGAGTGTGTTCCCCTGATGGTTTAATATACACAGGACATGTCACTAGGTGAACAGTATAAGTGAGGAGAGTGAGTTCCCCTGATGGTTTAATATACACGAGACATGTTACCAGGTGAACAGTATCTGTGAGGAGAGTGTGTTGCCCTGATGATTTAATATACACGGGACATGTTTCCAGGTGAAGAGCAGATGTGAGGAGAGTGTGTTCCCATGATTGTTTAATAAAGTCGGGACATGTCACCAGGTGAACAGTATAAGTGAGGAGATTGTGTTTCCCTGATTGTTTAATGCACACGGGACATGTCACCAGGTGAACAGTATAAGTGAGGAGAGTGTGTTCCCCTGATGGTTTTATGCACACGGGACATGTCACCAGGTGAACATTATAAGTGAGGAGTAAGTGTTCCCCTGATTGTTTAACATGCATGGGACATTTTTCCAGGTGAACAGTATAAGTGAGGAGAGTGTGTTCCCCTGATGGTTTAATATACACGAGACATGTTACCAGGTGAACAGTATATGTGAGGAGAGTGTGTTGCCCTGATGGTTTAATATACACGCGACATGTTACCAGGTGAAGAGTAGAAGTGAGGAGAGTGTGTTCCCCTAATGGTTTAATACACAAGGGACATGTGACCAGGTGAACAGTATAAGTGTGGTGAGTGTGTGCCCCTGATGGTTTAACATACACAGGATATGTTACCAGGTAAACAGTATAAGTGAGGAGAGTGTGTTCCCCTGATTTTTTAATGCACACAGGACATGTTACCAGGTGAACAGTAGAAGTGAGGAGAGTGTGTTCCCCTGATGGTTTCATATACATGGGACATGTTACCAGGTGAACAGTGTAAGTGAAGAGAGTGTGTTCCCCTGATGGTTTAATATACACAGGACATGTTACCAGGTGAACAGTATAAGTGCGGAGAGTGTTTTCCCCTGATGGTTTAATGCGCACGGGACATGTTACCAGGCGAACAATATAAGTGAGGAGAGTGTGTTCCCCTGATTGTTTAATGCACACGGGACACGTCACCAGGTGAACAGTATAAGTGAGGAGAGTGTGTTCCCCTGATTGTTTAATATGCACGGGACATGTCACCAGGTGAACAGAATAGTGAGGAGAGTGTTTTCCCCTGATGGTTTAATGCGCACGGGACATGTTACAAGGTGAAATCTATAAGTGAGGAGAGTGAGTTCCCATGATGGTTTAACTTACACGGGACATGTTACCAGGTCAACAGTATAAGTGAGGAGAGTGTGTTCCCCTGATTGTTTAATGCACACAGGACATGTTACCAGGTGAACAGTATAAGTGAGGAGAGTGTGTTCCCCTGATGGTTCTATAGACACGGGACATGTTACCAGGTGAACAGTATAAGTGAGGAGAGTGTGTTGCCCTGATGGTTTAATATACACAGGACATGTTACCAGGTGAAGAGTAGAAGTGAGGAGAGTGTGTTCCCCTAATGGTTTAATACACACGGGACATGTGACCAGGTGAACAGTGTAAGTGAGGAGAGTGTGTTCCCCTGATGGTTTAATATACACAGGACATGTTACCAGTGAACAGAATAGTGAGGAGAGTGTTTTCCCCTGATGGATTAATGCGCACGGGACATGTTACCAGGCGAACAGTATAAGTGAGGAGAGTGTGTTCCCCTGATTGTTTTATACACACGGGACATGTCACCAGGTGAACAGTATCAGTGAGGAGAGAGTGTTCCCCTGATTGTTTAATACACACGGGACATGTCACCAGGTGAACAGTATAAGTGAGGAGAGAGTGTTCCCCTGATTGTTTAATACAAACGGGACATGTCACCAGGTGAACAGTATAAGTGAGGAGAATGTGTTCCCCTGATGGTTCTATATACACGGGACATGTCACCAGGTGAACAGTATAAGTGAGGAGAGTGTGTTCCCCTGATGGTTTAATATTCACAGGACATGTCACCCGGTGAACAGTATAAGAGAGGAGAGTGCGTTCCCCTGATGGTTTAATATACGCGGGACATGTCACCAGGTGAACAGTATAAGTGAGGAGAGTGTGTTCCCCTGATGGTTTAATATTCACAGGACATGTTACCTGGGGAAGAGTATAAGTGAGGAGAGTGTGTTCCCCTGATGGTTTAATATACACAGGACATGTCACTAGGTGAAAAGTATAAGTGAGGAGAGTGTGTTCCCCAGATGGCTTAATATGCACGGGACATGTTACCAGGTGAACAGTATAAGTGAGGAGAGTGTGTTCCCCTGATGGTTTAATATACACAGGACATGTCACCAGGTGAACAGTATAAGTGAGGAGAGTGTGTTCCCCTGATGGTTTAATATTCACAGGACATGTCACCCGGTGAACAGTATAAGAGAGGAGAGTGCGTTCCCCTGATGGTTTAATATACGCGGGACATGTCACCAGGTGAACAGTATACGTGAGCAGAGTGTGTTCCCCTGATGGTTCTATATACACGGGACATGTCACCAGGTGAACAGTATAAGTGAGGAGAGTGTGTTCCCCTGATGGTTTAATATTCACAGGACATGTTACCTGGGGAAGAGTATAAGTGAGGAGAGTGTGTTCCCCTGATGGTTTAATATACACAGGACATGTCACTAGGTGAAAAGTATAAGTGAGGAGAGTGTGTTCCCCAGATGGCTTAATATGCACGTGACATGTTACCAGGTGAACAGTATAAGTGAGGAGAGTGAGTTCCCCTGATGGTTTAATATACACGAGACATGTTACCAGGTGAACAGTATCTGTGAGGAGAGTGTGTTGCCCTGATGATTTAATATACACGGGACATGTTTCCAGGTGAAGAGCAGATGTGAGGAGAGTGTGTTCCCATGATTGTTTAATAAAGTCGGGACATGTCACCAGGTGAAGAGTATAAGTGAGGAGAGTGTGTTCCCCTGATGGTTTTATGCACACGGGACATGTCACCAGGTGAACATTATAAGTGAGGAGTAAGTGTTCCCCTGATTGTTTAACATGCATGGGACATTTTTCCAGGTGAACAGTATAAGTGAGGAGAGTGTGTTCCCCTGATGGTTTAATATACACGAGACATGTTACCAGGTGAACAGTATATGTGAGGAGAGTGTGTTGCCCTGATGGTTTAATATACACGCGACATGTTACGAGGTGAAGAGTATAAGTGAGGAGATTGTGTTGCCCTGATGGTTTAATATACACGGGACATGATACCAGGTGAACAGTATAAGTGAGGAGAGTGTGTTGCCTTGATGGTTTAATATACACAGGACATGTTACCAGGTGAAGAGTAGAAGTGAGGAGAGTGTGTTCCCCTAATGGTTTAATACACAAGGGACATGTGACCAGGTGAACAGTATAAGTGTGGAGAGTGTGTGCCCCTGATGGTTTACCATACACAGGATATGTTACCAGGTAAACAGTATAAGTGAGGAGAGTGTGTTCCCCTGATTTTTTAATGCACACAGGACATGTTACCAGGTGAACAGTAGAAGTGAGGAGAGTGTGTTCCCCTGATGGTTTCATATACATGGGACATGTTACCAGGTGAACAGTGTAAGTGAAGAGAGTGTGTTCCCCTGATGGTTTAATATACACAGGACATGTTACCAGGTGAACAGTATAAGTGCGGAGAGTGTTTTCCCCTGATGGTTTAATGCGCACGGGACATGTTACCAGGCGAACAATATAAGTGAGGAGAGTGTGTTCCCCTGATTGTTTAATGCACACGGGACACGTCACCAGGTGAACAGTATAAGTGAGGAGAGTGTGTTCCCCTGATTGTTTAATATGCACGGGACATGTCACCAGGTGAACAGAATAGTGAGGAGAGTGTTTTCCCCTGATGGTTTAATGCGCACGGGACATGTTACAAGGTGAAATCTATAAGTGAGGAGAGTGAGTTCCCATGATGGTTTAACTTACACGGGACATGTTACCAGGTGAACAGTATAAGTGAGGAGAGGGTGTTCCACTGATGGTTTAATGCACACGGGACATGTTACAAGGTGAAATCTATAAGTGAGGAGAGTGAGTTCCCATGATGGTTTAACTTACACGGGACATGTTACCAGGTGAACAGTATAAGTGAGGAGAGGGTGTTCCACTGATGGTTTAATATACGTGGGACATGTCACCAGGTGAACAGTATAAGTGAGGAGAGTGTGTTCCCCTGATGGTTTAATATTCACAGGACATGTTATCTGGGCAAGAGTATAAGTGAGGAGAGTGTGTTCCCCTGATGGTTTAATATACACAGGACATGTCACTAGGTGAAAAGTATAAGTGAGGAGATTGTGTTCCCCAGATGGCTTAATATGCACGGGACATGTTACCAGGTGAACAGCATAAGTGAGGAGAGTGAGTTCCCCTGACGGTTTAATATACACGAGACATGTTACCAGGTGAACAGTATAAGTGAGGAGAGTGTGTTCCCCTGATTGTTTAATACGCACGGGACATGTTACCAGGTGAGCAGTATAAGTGAGGAGAGTGTATTCCCCTGATGGTTTTATGCGCACGGGACATGTCACCAGGTGAACAGTACAAGTGAGGAGTGTGTGTTCCCCTGATGGTTTAACATGCACGGGACATTTTACCAGGTGAACAGTATAAGTGAGGAGAGTGTGTTCTCCTGATGGTTTAATATACACGAGACATGTTACCAGGTGAACAGTATATGTGATGAGAATGTGTTGCCCTGATGGTTTAATATACACAGGACATGTTACGAGGTGAACAGTATAAGTGAGGAGATTGTGTTCCCATGATGGTTTAATATACACGGGACATGTCACCAGGTGAACAGTATAAGTGAGGACAGTGTGTTGCCCTGATGGTTTAATATACACAGGACATGTTACCAGGTGAACAGTATAAGTGAGGAGAGTGTGTTCCCCTGATGGTTTAATATACACGGGACATGTTACCAGGTGAACAGTATAAGTGAGGAGGGTGTGTTGCCCTGATGGATTAATATACACAGGACATGTTACCAGGTGAAGAGTAGAAGTGAGGAGAGTGTGTTCCCCTAATGGTTTAATACACACGGGACATGTGACCAGGTGAACATTGTAAGTAAGGAGAGTGTGTTCCCCTGATGGTTTAATATACACAGGACATGTTACCAGTGAACAGAATAGTGAGGAGAGTGTTTTCCCCTGATGGATTAATGCGCACGGGACATGTTACCAGGCGAACAGTATAAGTGAGGAGAGTGTGTTCCCCTGATTGTTTTATACACACGGGACATGTCACCAGGTGAACAGTATAAGTGAGGAGAGAGTGTTCCCATGATTGTTTAATACACACGGGACATGTCACCAGGTGAACAGTATAAGTGAGGAGAGAGTGTTCCCCTGATTGTTTAATACAAACGGGACATGTCACCAGGTGAACAGAATAAGTGAGGAGAGTGTGTTCCCCTGATGGTTCTATATACACGGGACATGTCACCAGGTGAACAGTATAAGTGAGGAGAGTGTGTTCCCCTGATGGTTTAATATTCACAGGACATGTCACCCGGTGAACAGTATAAGAGAGGAGAGTGCGTTCCCCTGATGGTTTAATATACGCGGGACATGTCACCAGGTGAACAGTATAAGTGAGGAGAGTGTGTTCCCCTGATGGTTTAATATTCACAGGACATGTTACCTGGGGAAGAGTATAAGTGAGGAGAGTGTGTTCCCCTGATGGTTTAATATACACAGGACATGTCACTAGGTGAAAAGTATAAGTGAGGAGAGTGTGTTCCCCAGATGGCTTAATATGCACGGGACATGTTACCAGGTGAACAGTATAAGTGAGGAGAGTGAGTTCCCCTGATGGTTTAATATACACGAGACATGTTACCAGGTGAACAGTATCTGTGAGGAGAGTGTGTTGCCCTGATGATTTAATATACACGGGACATGTTTCCAGGTGAAGAGCAGAAGTGAGGAGAGTGTGTTCCCATGATTGTTTAATAAACTCGGGACATGTCACCAGGTGAACAGTATAAGTGAGGAGATTGTGTTCCCCTGATTGTTTAATGCACACGGGACATGTCACCAGGTGAACAGTATAAGTGAGGAGAGTGTGTTCCCCTGATGGTTTTATGCACACGGGACATGTCACCAGGTGAACAGTATAAGTGAGGAGTAAGTGTTCCCCTGATTGTTTAACATGCACGGGACATTTTACCAGGTGAACAGTATAAGCGAGGAGAGTGTGTTCCCCTGATGGTTTAATATACACGCGACATGTTACGAGGTGAAGAGTATAAGTGAGGAGATTGTGTTGCCCTGATGGTTTAATATACACGGGACATGATACCAGGTGAACAGTATAAGTGAGGAGAGTGTGTTGCCCTGATGGTTTAATATACACAGGACATGTTACCAGGTGAAGAGTAGAAGTGAGGAGAGTGTGTTCCCCTAATGGTTTAATACACAAGGGACATGTGACCAGGTGAACAGTATAAGTGTGGAGAGTGTGTGCCCCTGATGGTTTAACATACACAGGATATGTTACCAGGTAAACAGTATAAGTGAGGAGAGTGTGTTCCCCTGATGGGTTCATATGCACAGGACATGTTACCAGGTGAACAGTATAAGTGAGGAGAGTGTGTTCCCCTGATTGTTTAATTCACACGGGACATGTTACCAGGTGAACAGAATAGTGAGGAGAGTGTTTTCCCATGATGGTTTAATACACACGGGACATGTCACCAGGTGAACAGTATAAGTGAGGAGAGTGTGTTCCCCTGATTTTTTAATGCACATAGGACATGTTACCAGGTGAACAGGAGAAGTGAGGAGAGTGTGTTCCCCTGATGGTTTCATATACATGGGACATGTTACCAGGTGAACAGTGTAAGTGAAGAGAGTGTGTTCCCCTGATGGTTTAATATACACAGGACATGTTACCAGGTGAACAGTATAAGTGAGGAGAGTGTGTTCCCCTGATTGTTTAATACGCACGGGACATGTTACCAGGTGAACAGAATAGTGAGGAGAGTGTTCCCCTGATTGTTTAATGCACACGGGACACGTCACCAGGTGAACAGTATAAGTGAGGAGAGTGTGTTCCCCTGATTGTTTAATATGCACAGGACATGTCACCAGGTGAACAGTATAAGTGAGGAGAGTGTGTTCCCCTGATTATTTAATGCACACGGGACATGTTACAAGGTGAAATCTATAAGTGAGGAGAGTGAGTTCCCATGATGGTTTAACTTACACGGGACATGTTACCAGGTGAACAGTATAAGTGAGGAGAGGGTGTTCCACTGATGGTTTAATATACGTGGGACATGTCACCAGGTGAACAGTATAAGAGAGGAGAGTGCGTTCCCCTTATGGTTTAATATACGCGGGACATGTCACCAGGTGAACAGTATACGTGAGCAGAGTGTGTTCCCCTGATGGTTTAATATACACAGGACATGTCACTAGGTGAAAAGTATAAGTGAGGAGAGTGTGTTCCCCAGATGGCTTAATATGCACGGGTCATGTTACCAGGTGAACAGTATAAGTGAGGAGAGTGAGTTCCCCTGATGGTTTAATATACACGAGACATGTTACTAGGTGAACAGTATCTGTGAGGAGAGTTTGTTGCCCTGATGATTTAATATACACGGGACATGTTTCCAGGTGAAGAGCAGAAGTGAGGAGAGTGTGTTCCCATGATTGTTTAATAAACTTGGGACATGTCACCAGGTGAACAGTATAAGTGAGGAGAGTGTGTTCCCCTGATGGTTTAATATACACGAGACATGTTACCAGGTGAACAGTATATGTGAGGAGAGTGTGTTGCCCTGATGGTTTAATATACACACGACATGTTTCCAGGTGAACAGTATAAGTGAGGAGAGTGTGTTGCCCTGATGGTTTAATATACAAGAGACATGTTACCAGGTGAACAGTATATGTGAGGAGAGTGTGTTGCCCTGATGGTTTAATATACACGAGACATGTTACCAGGTGAACAGTATATGTGAGGAGAGTGTGTTCCCCTGATGTTTTAACATGCACGGGGCATTTTACCAGGTGAACAGTATAAGTGAGGAGAGTGTGTTACCCTGATGGTTTAATATACACGAGACATGTTACCAGGTGAACAGTATATGTGAGGAGAGTGTGTTCCCCTGATGGTTTAATAGACACGGGACATGTCACCAGGTGAACAGTATAAGTGAGGAGAGTGTGTTCCCCTGATGGTTTAATATACACGGGACATGTTACCAGGTGAACAGTATAAGTGAGGAGAGTGTGTTCCCCTGATGGTTTAATATACACGGGACATGTTACCAGGTGAACAGTAGAAGTGAGGAGAGTGTGTTCCCCTAATGGTTTAATACACACGGGACATGTGACCAGGTGAACAGTATAAGTGAGGAGAGTGTGTGCCCCTGATAGATTAACATACACTGGATATGTTACCAGGTAAACAGTATAAGTGAGGAGAGTGTGTTCCCCTGATGGTTTAATACACACAGGACATGTTACCAGGTGAAGAGTACAAGTGAGGAGAGTGTGTTCCCCTGATTGTTAAATTCACACGGGACATGTTACCAGGTGAACAGAATAGTGAGGAGAGTGTTTTCCCATGATGGTTTAATGCACACGGGACATGTCACAAGGTGAACAGTATAAGTGAGGAGAGTGTGTTCCCCTGATGGTTTAATACACACAGGACATGTTACCAGGTGAAGAGTACAAGTGAGGAGAGTGTGTTCCCCTGATGGTTTAATATACACGGGACATGTTACCAGGTGAACAGTATAAGTGAGGAGACTGTGTTGCCCTGATGGTTTAATATACACAGGACATGTTACCAGGTGAAGAGTAGAAGTGAGGAGAATGTGTTCCCCTAATGGTTTAATACACACGGGTCACATCACCAGATGAACAGTATAGGTGAGGAGAGTGTGTTATCCTGATTTTTTAATGCACACGGGACATGTTACCAGGTGAACAGTAGAAGTGAGGAGAGTGTGTTCCCCTGATGGTTTCATATACATGGGACATGTTACCAGGTGAACAGGAAAGTGAAGAGGGAGTGTTCCCCTGATGGTTTAATATACACAGGACATGTTACCAGGTGAACAGTATAAGTGAGGAGAGAGTGTTCCCCTGATTGTTTTATACACACGGGACATGTTACCAGGTGAACAGAATAGTGAGGAGAGTGTTTTCCCCTGATGGTTTAATGCGCACGGGACATGTTACCAGGTGAACAGTATCTGTGAGGAGAGTTTGTTGCCCTGATGATTTAATATACACGGGACATGTTTCCAGGTGAAGAGCAGAAGTGAGGAGAGTGTGTTCCCATGATTGTTTAATAAACTTGGGACATGTCACCAGGTGAACAGTATAAGTGAGGAGAGTGTGTTCCCCTGATGGTTTAATATACACGAGACATGTTACCAGGTGAACAGTATATGTGAGGAGAGGGTGTTGCCCTGATGGTTTAATATACACGCGACATGTTTCCAGGTGAACAGTATAAGTGAGGAGAGTGTGTTCCCCTGATTGTTTTATACGCACGGGACATGTCACCAGGTGAACATTATAAGTGAGGAGAGTGTGTTCCCCTGATTGTTTAATGCACACGGGACATGTTACCAGGTGAACAGTATAAGTGAGGAGAGTGAGTTCCCCTGATGGTTTAATATACACGAGAAATGTTACCAGGTGAACAGTGTATGTGAGGAGAGTGTGTTGCCCTGATGATTTAATATACACGGGACATGTTACCAGGTGAAGAGCTGAAGTGAGGAGAGTGTGTTCCCCTGATTGTTTAATACGCACGGGACATGTCACCAGGTGAACAGTATAAGTGAGGTGAGTGTGTTCCCCTGATTGTTTAATATACACAGGACATGTCACTAGGTGAACAGTATAAGTGAGGAGAGTGTATTCCTCTGATGGTTTTATGCGCACGGGACATGTCACCAGGTGAAGAGTATAAGTGAGGAGTAAGTTTTCCCCTGATGGTTTAACAAGCACGGGACATTTTACCAGGTGAACAGTATCAGTGAGGAGAGTGTGTTCCCCTGATGTTTTAATATACACGAGACATGTTACCAGGTGAACAGTATAAGTGAGGAGAGTGTGTTGCCCTGATGGTTTAATGCACAAGCGACATGTTACGAGGTGAACAGTATAAGTGAGGAGATTGTGTTCCCCTGATGGTTTAATATACACGGGACATGTCACCAGGTGAACAGTAGAAGTGAGGAGAGTGTGTTCCCCTGATTGTTTAATACGCACGGGACATGTCACCAGGTGAACAGTATAAGTGAGGTGAGTGTGTTCCCCTGATTGTTTAATATACACAGGACATGTCACTAGGTGAACAGTATAAGTGAGGAGAGTGCGTTCCCCTAATGTTTAATACACACGGGACATGTTACCAGGTGAAGAGTATAAGTGAGGAGAGTGTGTTCCCCTGATGGTTTAATATACACAGGACATGTTACTAGGTGAAAAGTATAAGTGAGGAGAGTGAGTTCCCCTGATGGTTTAATATACACGAGACATGTTACCAGGTGAACAGTATAAGTGAGGAGAGTGTGTTGACCTGATGATTTAATATACACAGGACACTTACCAGATGAACAGTATAAGTGAGGAGAGTGTGTTCCCCTGATTTTTTAATGCACACGGGACATGTTACCAGGTTAACAGTAGAAGTGAGGAGAGTGTGTTCCCCTGATGGTTTCATATACATGGGACATGTTACCAGGTGAACAGTATAAGTGAGGAGAGTGTGTTCCACTGATTGTTTAATACACACGGGACATGTTACCAGGTGAACAGAATAGTGAGGAGAATGTTTTCCCCTGATGGTTTAATGCGCACGGGACATGTTACCAGGTGAACAGTATAAGTGAGGAGAGTGTGTTCCCCTGATTGTTTAATACGCACGGGACATGTTACCAGGTGAAGAGTATAAGTGAGGAGAGTGTGTTCCCCTGATGGTTTAATATACACAGGACATGTTACTAGGTGAAAAGTATAAGTGAGGAGAGTGTGTTCCCCAGATGGCTTAATATGCACGGGACATGTTACCAGGTGAACAGTATATGTGAGGAGAGTGTGTTCCCCTGATGGTTTAATATTCACAGGACATGTTACCTGGTGAAGAGTATAAGTGAGGAGAGTGTGTTCCCCAGATGGCTGAATATGCACAGGACATGTTACCAGGTGAACAGTATAAGTGAGGAGAGTGTGTTCCCCTGATGGTTTAATATACACAGGACATGTCACTAGGTGAAACGTATAAGTGAGGAGAGTGTGTTCCCCAGATGGCTTAATATGCACGGGACATGTTACCAGGTGAACAGTATATGTGAGGAGAGTGTGTTCCCCTGATTGTTTAATATACACGGGACACGTTACCTGATGAAGAGTATAAGTGAGGAGAGTGTGTTCCCCTGATTGTTTAACATGCACGGGACATTTTACCAGGTGAACAGTATAAGTGAGGAGAGTGTGTTCCCCTGATGGTTTAATATACACAGGACATGTTACCAGGTGAACAGTATAAGTGAGGAGAGTGTTTTCCCCTGATTTTTTAATGCACACGAGACATGTTACCAGGTGAACAGTAGAAGTGAGGAGAGTGTGTTCCCCTGATGGTTTAATATACACGGGACATGTCACCAGGTGAACAGTATAAGTGAGGAGAGTGTGTTCCCCTGAGGGTTTAATATACACGGGACATGTTACCAGGTGAACAGTATAAGTGAGGAGAGTGTGTTTTCCTCATGGTTTAATACACACGGGACATGTTACCAGGTGAAGAGTATAAGTGAGGAGAGTGTGTTCCCCTGATTTTTTAATGCACACGAGACATGTTACCAGGTGAACAGTAGAAGTGAGGAGAGTGTGTTCCCCTAATGGTTTAATATACACGGGACATGTCACCAGGTGAACAGTATAAGTGAGGAGAGTGTGTTCCCCTGATTTTTTAATGCACACGAGACATGTTACCAGGTGAACAGTATAAGTGAGGAGAGTGTGTTCCCCTGATTGCTTAATACGCACGGGACATGTCACCAGGTGAACAGTAGAAGTGAGGGGAGTGTGTTCCCCTGAGGGTTTAATATACACGGGACATGTTACCAGGTGAACAGTATAAGTGAGGAGAGTGTGTTTTCCTGATGGTTTAATAGACACAGGACATGTTACCAGGTGAACAGTATAAGTGAGGAGAGTGTGTTCAACGATTGTTTAATTCACAAGGGACATGTTACCAGGTGAACAGTATATGTGAGGAGAGTGTGTTCCCCTGATGGTTTAATATTCACAGGACATGTTACCTGGTGAAGAGTATAAGTGAGGAGAGTGTGTTCCCCAGATGGCTGAATATGCACAGGACATGTTACCAGGTGAACAGTATAAGTGAGGAGAGTGTGTTCCCCTGATGGTTTAATATACACAGGACATGTCACTAGGTGAAAAGTACAAGTGAGGAGAGTGTGTTCCCCTGATTGTTTAATACGCACGGGACATGTCACCAGGTGAACAGTATAAGTGAGGTGAGTGTGTTCCCCTGATGGTTTAATATACACGGGACATGTTACCAGATGAACAGTATAAGTGAGGAGAGTGTGTTCCCCTGATGGTTTAATATACACGGGACATGTTACCAGATGAACAGTATAAGTGAGGAGAGTGTGTTCCCCTGATTTTTTAATGCACACGGGACATGTTTCCAGGTGAACAGTAGAAGTGAGGAGAGTGTGTTCCCCTGATTGTTTAATACACACGGGACATGTTACCAGGTGAACAGAATAGTGAGGAGAATGTTTTCCCCTGATGGTTTAATGCGCACGGGACATGTTACCAGGTGAACAGTATAAGTGAGGAGAGTGTGTTCCCCTGATTGTTTAATACGCACAGGACATGTTACCAGGTGAACAGTATAAGTGAGGTGAGTGTGTTCCCCTGATGGTTTAATATACACGGGACATGTTACCAGGTGAACATAATAAGTGAAGAGAGTGAGTTCCCCTGATTCTTTAATACACACGGGACATGTTACCAGGTGAACAGAATAGCGAGGAGAGTGTGTTCCCCTGATGGTTTAACATACACAGGATATGTTACCAGGTAAACAGTATAAGTGAGGAGAGTGTGTTCCCCTGATGGTTTAATATACACAGGACATGTTACCAGGTGAACAGTATAAGTGAGGAGAGTGTGTTCCAATGATGCTTTAATGCACACGGGACATGTCACCAGGTGAACAGTATATGTGAGGAGAGTGTGTTCCCCTGATGGTTTAATATTCACAGGACATGTTACCTGGTGAAGAGTATAAGTGAGGAGAGTGTGTTCCACAGATGGCTGAATATGCACAGGACATGTTACCAGGTGAACAGTATAAGTGAGGAGAGTGTGTTCCCCTGATGGTTTAATATACACAGGACATGTCACTAGGTGAAAAGTATAAGTGAGGAGAGTGTGTTCCCCTGATTGTTTAATATACACGGGACATGTTACCAGGTGAACAGTATAAGTGAGGAGAGTGTGTTCCCCTGATGGTTTAATATACACGGGACATGTTACCAGATGAACAGTATAAGTGAGGAGAGTGTGTTCCCCTGATTTTTTAATGCACACGAGACATGTTACCAGGTGAACAGTAGAAGTGAGGAGAGTGTGTTCCCCTGATGGTTTAATATACACGGGACATGTTACCAGGTGAACAGTATAAGTGAGGAGAGTGTGTTCCCCTGATTGTTTAATACGCACGGGACATGTCACCAGGTGAACAGTATAAGTGAGGAGAGTTTGTTCCCCTGATTTTTTAATGCACACGAGACATGTTACCAGGTGAACAGTAGAAGTGAGGAGAGTGTGTTCCCCTGATGCTTTAATATACACGGGACATGTCACCAGGTGAACAGTATAAGTGAGGAGAGTGTGTTCCCCTGATTTTTTAATGCACACGAGACATGTTACCATGTGAACAGTATAAGTGAGGAGAGTGTGTTCCCCTGATTGCTTAATACGCACGGGACATGTCACCAGGTGAACAGTATAAGTGAGGAGAGTGTGTGCCCCTGATGGTTTAACATACACAGGATATGTTACCAGGTAAACAGTATAAGTGAGGAGAGTGTGTTCCCCTGATGGTTTAATAGACACAGGACATGTTACCAGGTGAACAGTATAAGTGAGGAGAGTGTGTTCACCGATTGTTTAATTCACAAGGGACATGTTACCAGGTGAACAGTATATGTGAGGAGTGTGTGTTCCCCTGATGGTTTAATATTCACAGGACATGTTACCTGGTGAAGAGTATAAGTGAGGAGAGTGTGTTCCCCAGATGGCTGAATATGCACAGGACATGTTACCAGGTGAACAGTATAAGTGAGGAGAGTGTGTTCCCCTGATGGTTTAATATACACAGGACATGTCACTAGGTGAAAAGTACAAGTGAGGAGAGTGTGTTCCCCTGATTGTTTAATACGCACGGGACATGTCAGCAGGTGAACAGTATAAGTGAGGTGAGTGTGTTCCCCTGATGGTTTAATATACACGGGACATGTTACCAGATGAACTGTATAAGTGAGGAGAGTGTGTTCCCCTGATGGTTTAATATACACGGGACATGTTACCAGATGAACAGTATAAGTGAGGAGAGTGTGTTCCCCTGATTTTTTAATGCACACGGGACATGTTACCAGGTGAACAGTAGAAGTGAGGAGAGTGTGTTCCCCTGATGGTTTCATATACATGGGACATGTTTCCAGGTGAACAGTATAAGTGAGGAGAGTGTGTTCCCCTGATTGTTTAATACACACGGGACATGTTACCAGGTGAACAGAATAGTGAGGAGAATGTTTTCCCCTGATGGTTTAATGCGCACGGGACAAGTTACCAGGTGAACAGTATAAGTGAGGAGAGTGTGTTCCCCTGATTGTTTAATACGCACGGGACATGTTACCAGGTGAACAGTATAAGTGAGGTGAGTGTGTTCCCCTGATGGTTTAATACACACGGGACATGTTACCAGGTGAACAGAATAGTGAGGAGAGTGTGTTCCCCAGATTGTTTAATACACACGGGACATTTTACCAGGTGAACAGAATAGTGAGGAGAGTGTGTTCCCCAGATTGTTTAATATACACAGGACATGTTACCAGATGAACAGTATAAGTGAGGAGAGTGTGTTCCCCTGATTGTTTAATGCACACGGTTTTTGTCACCAGGTGAACAGTATAAGTGAGGAGAGTGTGTTCCCCTGATTGTTTAATACGCACGGGACATGTTACCAGATGAACAGTATAAGTGAGGAGAGTGTGTTACCCTGATTGTTTAATACACACGGGACATGTCACCAGGTGAACAGAATAAGTGAGGAGAGTTTGTTCCCCTGATGGTTTAATATTCACAGGACATGTTACCAGGTGAAGAGTATAAGTGAGGAGAGTGTGTTCCCCTGATGGTTTAATATACACAGGACATGTTACTAGGTGAAGAGTATAAGTGAGGAGAGTGTGTTCCCCTGATTTTTTAATACGCACGGGACATGTTACCAGATGAACAGTATAAGTGAGGAGAGTGTGTTACCCTGATTGTTTAATACACACGGGACATGTCACCAGGTGAACAGTATAAGTGAGGAGATAGTGTTCCACTGATGGTTTAATATTCACAGGACATGTTACCAGGTGAAGAGTATAAGTGAGGAGAGTGTGTTCCCCTGATGGTTTAATATACACAGGACATGTTACTAGGTGAAGAGTATAAGTGAGGAGAGTGTGTTCCCCTGATTTTTTAATGCACACGAGACATGTTACCAGGTGAACAGTAGAAGTGAGGAGAGTGTGTTCCCCTGATGGTTTAATATACACGGGACATGTCACCAGGTGAACAGTAGAAGTGAGGAGAGTGTGTTCCCCTGATTGTTTAATACGCACGGGACATGTCACCAGGTGAACAGTATAAGTGAGGAGAGTGTGTTCCCCTGAGGGTTTAATATACACGGGACATGTTACCAGGCGAACAGTATAAGTGAGGAGAGTGTGTTTTCCTCATGGTTTAATACACACGGGACATGTTACCAGGTGAAGAGTATAAGTGAGGTGAGTGTGTGCCCCTGATGGTTTAACATACACAGGATATGTTACCAGGTAAACAGTATAAGTGAGGAGAGTGCGTTCCCCTGATCGTTTAATAGACACAGGACATGTTACCAGGTGAACAGTATAAGTGAGGAGAGTGTGTTCCCCTGATGGTTTAATATACACGGGACATGTTACCAGATGAACAGTATAAGTGAGGAGAGTGTGTTCCCCTGATTTTTTAATGCACACGGGACATGTTACCAGGTGAACAGTAGAAGTGAGGAGAGTGTGTTCCCCTGATGGTTTCATATACATGGGACATGTTTCCAGGTGAACAGTATAAGTGAGGAGAGTGTGTTCCCCTGATTGTTTAATACACACGGGACATGTTACCAGGTGAACAGAATAGTGAGGAGAATGTTTTCCCCTGATGGTTTAATGCGCACGGGACATGTTACCAGGTGAACAGTATAAGTGAGGAGAGTGTGTTCCCCTGATTGTTTAATACGCACAGGACATGTTACCAGGTGAACAGTATAGGTGAGGTGAGTGTGTTCCCCTGATGGTTTAATATACACGGGACATGTTACCAGGTGAACATAATAAGTGAAGAGAGTGTGTTCCCCTGATTCTTTAATACACACGGGACATGTTACCAGGTGAACAGAATAGTGAGGAGAGTGTGTTCCCCTGATGGTTTAACATACACAGGATATGTTACCAGGTAAACAGTATAAGTGAGGAGAGTGTGTTCCCCTGATGGTTTAATATACACAGGACATGTTACCAGGTGAACAGTATAAGTGAGGAGAGTGTGTTCCAATGATGCTTTAATGCACACGGGACATGTCACCAGGTGAACAGTTTATGTGAGGAGAGTGTGTTCCCCTGATGGTTTAATATTCACAGGACATGTCACTAGGTGAAAAGTATAAGTGAGGAGAGTGTGTTCCCCTGATTGTTTAATATACACGGGACATGTTACCAGGTGAACAGTATAAGTGAGGAGAGTGTGTTCCCCTGATGGTTTAATATACACGGGACATGTTACCAGATGAACAGTATAAGTGAGGAGAGTGTGTTCCCCTGTTTTTTTAATGCACACGAGACATGTTACCAGGTGAACAGAAGTGAGGAGAGTGTGTTCCCCTGATGGTTTAATATACACGGGACATGTTACCAGGTGAACAGTATAAGTGAGGAGAGTGTGTTCCCCTGATTGTTTAATACGCACGGGACATGTCACCAGGTGAACAGTATAAGTGAGGAGAGTGTGTTCCCCTGAGGGTTTAATATACACGGGACATGTTACCAGGTGAACAGTATAAGTGAGGAGAGTGTGTTTTCCTCATGGTTTAATACACACGGGACAGGTTACCAGGTGAAGAGTATAAGTGAGGAGAGTTTGTTCCCCTGATTTTTTAATGCACACGAGACATGTTACCAGGTGAACAGTAGAAGTGAGGAGAGTGTGTTCCCCTGATGCTTTAATATACACGGGACATGTCACCAGGTGAACAGTATAAGTGAGGAGAGTGTGTTCCCCTGATTTTTTAATGCACACGAGACATGTTACCAGGTGAACAGTATAAGTGAGGAGAGTGTGTGCCCCTGATGGTTTAACATACACAGGATATGTTACCAGGTAAACAGTATAAGTGAGGAGAGTGTGTTCCCCTGATGGTTTAATAGACACAGGACATGTTACCAGGTGAACAGTATAAGTGAGGAGAGTGTGTTCACCGATTGTTTAATTCACAAGGGACATGTTACCAGGTGAACAGTATATGTGAGGAGAGTGTGTTCCCCTGATGGTTTAATATTCACAGGACATGTTACCTGGTGAAGAGTATAAGTGAGGAGAGTGTGTTCCCCAGATGGCTGAATATGCACAGGACATGTTACCAGGTGAACAGTATAAGTGAGGAGAGTGTGTTCCCCTGATGGTTTAATATACACAGGACATGTCACTAGGTGAAAAGTACAAGTGAGGAGAGTGTGTTCCCCTGATTGTTTAATACGCACGGGACATGTCAGCAGGTGAACAGTATAAGTGAGGAGAGTGTGTTCCCCTGATGGTTTAATATACACGGGACATGTTACCAGATGAACAGTATAAGTGAGGAGAGTGTGTTCCCCTGATTTTTTAATGCACACGGGACATGTTACCAGGTGAACAGTAGAAATGAGGAGAGTGTGTTCCCCTGATGGTTTCATATACATGGGACATGTTTCCAGGTGAACAGTATAAGTGAGGAGAGTGTGTTCCCCTGATTGTTTAATACACACGGGACATGTTACCAGGTGAACAGAATAGTGAGGAGAATGTTTTCCCCTGATGGTTTAATGCGCACGGGACAAGTTACCAGGTGAACAGTATAGTGAGGAGAGAGTGTTCCCCAGATTGTTTAATACACACGGGACATTTTACCAGGTGAACAGAATAGTGAGGAGAGTGTGTTCCCCAGATTGTTTAATATACACAGGACATGTTACCAGATGAACAGTATAAGTGAGGAGAGTGTGTTCCCCTGATTGTTTAATGCACACGGTTTTTGTCACCAGGTGAACAGTATAAGTGAGGAGAGTGTGTTCCCCTGATTGTTTAATACACACGGGACATGTTACCTGGTGAACAGTATAAGCGAGGAGAAAGTGTTCCCCTGATTGTTTAATACGCACGGGACATGTTACCAGATGAACAGTATAAGTGAGGAGAGTGTGTTACCCTGATTGTTTAATACACACGGGACATGTCACCAGGTGAACAGAATAAGTGAGGAGAGTTTGTTCCCATTATGGTTTAACTCACACGGGAGATGTTACCAGGTGAACAGTATAAGTGAGGAGATAGTGTTCCACTGATGGTTTAATATTCACAGGACATGTTACCAGGTGAAGAGTATAAGTGAGGAGAGTGTGTTTTCCTCATGGTTTAATGCACACGGGACATGTTACCAGGTGAAGAGTATAAGTGAGGAGAGTGTGTTCCCCTGATTTTTTAATGCACACGAGACATGTTACCAGGTGAACAGTAGAAGTGAGGAGAGTGTGTTCCCCTGATGGTTTAATATACACGGGACATGTCAACAGGTGAACAGTAGAAGTGAGGAGAGTGTGTTCCCCTGATTGTTTAATACGCACGGGACATGTCACCAGGTGAACAGTATAAGTGAGGAGAGTGTGTTCCCCTGAGGGTTTAATATACACGGGACATGTTACCAGGCGAACAGTATAAGTGAGGAGAGTGTGTTTTCCTCATGGTTTAATACACACGGGACATGTTACCAGGTGAAGAGTATAAGTGAGGAGAGTGTGTGCCCCTGATGGTTTAACATACACAGGATATGTTACCAGGTAAACAGTATAAGTGAGGAGAGTGTGTTCCCCTGATCGTTTAATAGACAGAGGACATGTTACCAGGTGAACAGTATAAGTGAGGAGAGTGTGTTCACCGATTGTATAATTCACAAGGGACATGTTACCAGGTGAACAGTATATGTGAGGAGAGTGTGTTCCCCTGATGGTTTAATATTCACAGGACATGTTACCTGGTGAAGAGTATAAGTGAGGAGAGTGTGTTCCCCAGATGGCTGAATATGCACAGGACATGTTACCAGGTGAAAAGTACAAGTGAGGAGAGTGTGTTCCCCTGATTATTTAATACGCACGGGACATGTCACCAGGTGAACAGTATAAGTGAGGTGAGTGTGTTCCCCTGATGGTGAAATATACACGGGACATGTTACCAGATGAAAAGTATAAGTGAGGAGAGTGTGTTCACCTGATGGTTTCATATACATGGGACATGTTACCAGGTGAACAGTAGAAGTGAGGAGAGTGTGTTCCCCTGATGGTTTCATAAACATGGGACATGTTACCAGGTGAACAGTATAAGTGAGGAGTGTGTGTTCCCCTGATTGTTTAATACGCACGGGACATGTTACCAGGTGAACAGTATAAGTGAGGTGAGTGTGTTCCCCTGATGGTTTAATATACACAGGACATGTTACCAGGTGAACATTATAAGTGAAGAGAGTGTGTTCCCCTGATTGTTTAATACACACGGGACATGTTACCAGGTGAACAGAATAGTGAGGAGAGTGTGTTCCCCTGATTGTTTAATACGCACGGGAGATGTTACCAGGTGAACAGTATGAGTGAGGAGAGAGTGTTCCACTGATGGTTTAATATACATGGGACATGTCACCAGGTGAACAGTATAAGTGAGGAGAGTGTGTTCCCCTGATGGTTTAATATTCACAGGACATGTTACCAGGTGAAGAGTATAAGTGAGGAGAGTGTGTTCCCCTGATGGTTTAATATACACGGGACACGTTACCTGATGAAGAGTATAAGTGAGGAGAGTGTGTTCCCCTGATGGTTTAACATGCACGGGACATTTTACCAGGTGAACAGTATAAGTGAGGAGAGTGTGTTCCCCTAATGGTTTAATACACACGGGACATGTTACCAGGTGAAGAGTATAAGTGAGGAGAGTGTCTGCCCCTGATGGTTTAACATACACAGGATATGTTACCAGGTAAACAGTATAAGTGAGGAGAGTGTGTTCCCCTGATGGTTTAATATACACAGGACATGTTACCAGGTGAACAGTATAAGTGAGGAGAGTGTGTTCCAATGATGGTTTAATGCACACGGGACATGTCACCAGGTGAACAGTATATGTGAGGAGAGTGTGTTCCCCTGATGGTTTAATATTCACAGGACATGTTACCTGGTGAAGAGTATAAGTGAGCAGAGTGTGTTCCCCTGATTGTTTAATATACACAGGACATGTCACCAGGTGAACAGTTTAAGTGAGGTGAGTGTGTTCCCCTGATGGTTTAATATACACGGGACATGTTACCAGGTGAACAGCATAAGTGAGGAGAGTGTGTTCCCCTGATGGTTTAATATTCACAGGACATGTTACCTGGTGAAGAGTATAAGTGAGGATAGTGTGTTCCCAAGATGGCTGAATATGCACAGGACATGTTACCAGGTGAACAGTATAAGTGAGGAGAGTGTGTTCCCCTGATGGTTTAATATACACAGGACATGTCACTAGGTGAAAAGTA
The DNA here is from genome assembly GCF_036365525.1 of Heterodontus francisci. Lineage (NCBI taxonomy): Eukaryota > Metazoa > Chordata > Chondrichthyes > Heterodontiformes > Heterodontidae > Heterodontus > Heterodontus francisci. The sequence goes on from NW_027141546.1 coordinate 481,838, forward strand.
TAAGTGAGGAGAGTGTGTTCCCCTGATTGTTTAATACGCACGGGACATGTCACCAGGTGAACAGTATAAGTGAGGAGAGTGTGTTCCCCTGATGGTTTAATATACACGGGACATGTTACCAGATGAACAGTATAAGTGAGGAGAGTGTGTTCCCCTGATTTTTTAATGCACACGAGACATGTTACCAGGTGAACAGTAGAAGTGAGGAGAGTGTGTTCCCCTGATGGTTTAATATACACGGGACATGTCACCAGGTGAACAGTAGAAATGAGGAGAGTGTGTTCCCCTGATTGTTTAATACGCACGGGATATGTCACCAGGTGAACAGTATAAGTGAGGAGAGTGTGTTCCCCTGATGGTTTAATATACACACGGCATATTACCAGGTGAACAGTATAAGTGAGGAGAGTATGTTCCCCTGATTGTTTAATATACAAGGGACATGTTCCCAGGTGAACAGGATAAGTGAGGAGAGTGTGCTCCCCTGATGGTTTAATATACACGGGACATGTTACCAGGTGAACAGTATAAATGAGGAGAGTGTGTTTTCCTCATGGTTTAATACGCACGGGACATGTTACCAGGTGAAGAGTATAAGTGAGGAGAGTGTGTTCCCCAGATGGCTTAATATGCACGGGACATGTTACCAGGTGAACAGTATAAGTGAGGAGAGTGAGTTCCCCTGATGGTTTAATATACACGGGACATGTCACCAGGTGAACAGTAGAAGTAAGGAGAGTGTGTTTCCCTGATGGTTTAATATACACGCGACATGTTACCAGGTGAACAGTATATGTGAGGAGAGTGTGTTCCCCTGATGGTTTAATATACACGGGACACGTTACCTGATGAAGAGTATAAGTGAGGTGAGTGTGTTCCCCTGATTGTTTAATGCACACGGGATATGTCACCAGGTGAAGAGTATAAGTGAGGAGAGTGTGTTCCCCTGATGGTTTAACATACACGGGACATTTTACCAGGTGAACAGTAAAAGTGAGGAGATTGTGTTCCCCTGATTGTTTAACATACACGGGACATGTTACCTGGTGAACAGTAAAAGTGAGGAGAGTGTGTTCCCCTGATGGTTTAATATACACGGGACATGTCACCAGGTGAACAGTAGAAGTAAGGAGAGTGTGTTCCCCTGATGGTTTAATATACACGCGACATGTTACCAGGTGAACAGTATATGTGAGGAGAGTGTGTTCCCCTGATGGTTTAACATGCACGGGACATTTTTCCAGGTGAACAGTATAAGTGAGGAGAGTGTGTTCCCCTGATGGTTTAATATACACGAGACATGTTACCAGGTGAACAGTATATGTGAGGAGAGTGTGTTCCCCTGATTGTTAAATTCACACGGGACATGTTACCAGGTGAACAGAATAGTGAGGAGAGTGTTTTCCCATGATGGTTTAATGCACACGGGACATGTCACAAGGTGAACAGTATAAGTGAGGAGAGTGTGTTCCCCTGATGGTTTAATACACACAGGACATGTTACCAGGTGAAGAGTACAAGTGAGGAGAGTGTGTTCCCCTGATGGTTTAATATACACGGGACATGTTACCAGGTGAACAGTATAAGTGAGGAGAGTGTGTTGCCCTGATGGTTTAATATATACAGGACATGTTACCAGGTGAAGAGTAGAAGTGAGGAGAGTGTGTTCCCCTAATGGTTTAATACACACGGGTCACATCACCAGATGAACATTATAAGTGAGGAGAGTGTGTTCCCCTGATTTTTTAATGCACACGGGACATGTTACCAGGTGAACAGTAGAAGTAAGGAGAGTGTGTTCCCCTGATGGTTTAATATACACGCGACATGTTACCAGGTGAACAGTATATGTGAGGAGAGTGTGTTCCCCTGATGGTTTAATATACACGGGACACGTTACCTGATGAAGAGTATAAGTGAGGTGAGTGTGTTCCCCTGATTGTTTAATGCACACGGGATATGTCACCAGGTGAAGAGTATAAGTGAGGAGAGTGTGTTCCCCTGATGGTTTAACATACACGGGACATTTTACCAGGTGAACAGTAAAAGTGAGGAGATTGTGTTCCCCTGATTGTTTAACATACACGGGACATGTTACCTGGTGAACAGTATAAGTGAGGAGAGTGTGTTCCCCTGATGGTTTAATATACACGCGACATGTTACCAGGTGAACAGTATATGTGAGGAGAGTGTGTTCCCCTGATGGTTTAACATGCACGGGACATTTTTCCAGGTGAACAGTATAAGTGAGGAGAGTGTGTTCCCCTGATGGTTTAATATACACGAGACATGTTACCAGGTGAACAGTATATGTGAGGAGAGTGTGTTCCCCTGATTGTTAAATTCACACGGGACATGTTACCAGGTGAACAGAATAGTGAGGAGAGTGTTTTCCCCTGATGGTTTAATGCGCACGGGACATGTTACCAGGTGTACAGTATAAGTGAGGAGAGTGTGTTCCCCTGATTGTTTTATACGCACGGGACATGTCACCAGGTGAACATTATAAGTGAGGAGAGTGTGTTCCCCTGATTGTTTAATGCACACGGGAGATGTTACCAGGTGAAGAGTATAAGTGAGGAGAGTGTGTTCCCCTGATGTTTTAATATACACAGGACATGTTACTAGGTGAAAAGTATAAGTGAGGAGAGTGTGTTCCTCAGATGGCTTAATATGCACGGGACATGTTACCAGGTGAACAGTCTAAGTGAGGAGAGTGTGTTCCCCTGATGGTTTAATATACACGGGACATGTTACCAGGTGAACAGTATAAGTGAGGAGAGTGTGTTCCCCTGATGGTTTAATATACACGGGACATGTCACCAGGTGAACAGTAGAAGTAAGGAGAGTGTGTTCCCCTGATGGTTTAATATACACGCGACATGTTACCAGGTGAACAGTATATGTGAGGAGAGTGTGTTGCCCTGATGGTTTAATATACACGCGACATGTTACCAGGTGAACAGTATAAGTGAGGAGAGTGTGTTCCCCTGATGGTTTAATATACAAGAGACACGTTACCAGGTGAACAGTATATGTGAGGAGAGTGTGTTGCCCTGATGGTTTAATATACACGAGACATGTTACCAGGTGAACAGTATATGTGAGGAGAGTGTGTTCCCCTGATGGTTTAACATGCACGGGACATTTTACCAGGTGAACAGTATAAGTGAGGAGAGTGTGTTCCCCTAATGGTTTAATACGCACGGGACATGTTACCAGGTGAAGAGTATAAGTGAGGAGAGTGTGTTCCCCTGATGGTTTAATGCACACGGGACATGTTACCAGGTGAACAGTATAAGTGAGGAGAGTGTGTTCCCCTAATGGTTTAATACACACGGGACATGTTACCAGGTGAAGAGTATAAGTGAGGAGAGTGTGTGCCCCTGATGGTTTAACATACACAGGATATGTTACCAGGTAAACAGTATAAGTGAGGAGAGTGTGTTCCCCTGATGGTTTAATATACACAGGACATGTTACCAGGTGAACAGTATAAGTGAGGAGAGTGTGTTCCCCTGATGGTTTAATATTCACAGGACATGTTACCTGGTGAAGACTATAAGTGAGGAGAGTGTGTTCCCCAGATGGCTGAATATGCAGAGGACATGTTACCAGGTGAACAGTATAAGTGAGGAGAGTGTGTTCCCCTGATGTTTTAATATACACAGGACATGTCACTAGGTGAAAAGTATAAGTGAGGAGAGTGTGTTCCCCTGATTGTTTAATACGCACGGGACATGTCACCAGGTGAACAGTATAAGTGAGGTGAGTGTGTTCCCCTGATGGTTTAATATACACGGGACATGTTACCAGGTGAACAGTATAAGTGAGGAGAGTGTGTTCCCCTGATGGTTTAATATACACGGGCCATGTTACCAGATGAACAGAATAGTGAGGAGAATGTTTTCCCCTGATGGTTTAATGCGCACGGGACATGTTACCAGGTGAACAGTATAAGTGAGGAGAGTGTGTTCCCCTGATTGTTTAATACGCACGGGACATGTCACCAGGTGAACAGTATAAGTGAGGAGAGTGTGTTCCCCAAATTGTTTAATACACACGGGACATGTTACCTGGTGAACAGTATAAGTGAGGAGAAAGTGTTCCCCTGATTGTTTAATACGCACGGGACATGTTACCAGATGAACAGTATAAGTGAGGAGAGTGTGTTCCCCTGATTGTTTAATATACACGGGACATGTTACCAGGTGAACAGAATAAGTGAGGAGAGTGTCTTCCCCTGATTGTTAAATGCACACGGGACATGTTACCAGGTGAAATCTATAAGAGAGGAGAGTGAGTTCCCTTGATGGTTTAACTCACACGGGACATGTTACCAGGTGAACAGTATAAGTGAGGAGAGTGTGTTCCCCTGATGGTTTAATATACACAGGACATGTTACTAGGTGAAAAGTCTAAGTGAGGATAGTGTGTTCCCCAGATGGCTTAATATGCACGGGACATGTTACCAGGTGAACAGTATAAGTGAGGAGAGTGAGTTCCCCTGATGGTTTAATATACACGAGACATGTTACCAGGTCAACAGTATATGTGAGGAGAGTGTGTTCCCCTGATGGTTTAATATACACGGGACACGTTACCTGATGAAGAGTATAAGTGAGGAGAGTGTGTTCCCCTGATGGTTTAACATACACGGGACATTTTACCAGGTGAACAGTAAAAGTGAGGAGAGTGTGTTCCCCTGATGGTTTAATATACACGAGACATGTTACCAGGTGAACAGTATATGTGAGGAGAGTGTGTTCCCCTGATGGTTTAATAGACACGGGACATGTCACCAGGTGAACAGTATAAGTGAGGAGAGTGTGTTCCCCTGATGGTTTAATATACACGGGACATGTTACCAGGTGAACAGTATAAGTGAGGAGAGTGTGTTCCCCTGATGGTTTAATATACACGGGACATGTTACCAGGTGAACGTATAAGTGAGGAGAGTGTGTTCCCCTAATGGTTTAATACACATGGGACATGTGACCAGGTGAACAGTATAAGTGAGGAGAATTTGTGCCCCTGATGGTTTAACATACACTGGATATGTTACCAGGTAAACAGTATAAGTGAGGAGAGTGTGTTCCCCTGATGGTTTAATATACACAGGACATGTTACCAGGTGAACAGAATAGTGAGGAGAGTGTTTTCCCCTGATGGTTTAATGCGCACGGGGCATGTTACCAGGTGAACAGTATAAGTGAGGAGAGTGTGTTCCCCTGATTGTTTTATACGCACGGGAGATGTCACCAGGTGAACAGTATAAGTGAGGAGAGTGTGTTCCCCTGATTGTTTTATACGCACGGGACATGTTACCAGGTGAAGAGTATAAGTGAGGAGAGTGTGTTCCCCTGATGGTTTAATATACACAGGACATGTTACTAGGTGAAAAGTATAAGTGAGGAGAGTTTGTTCCCCAGATGGCTTAATATGCACGGGACATGTTACCAGGTGAACAGTATAAGTGAGGAGAGTGAGTTCCCCTGATGGTTTAATATACACGAGACATGTTACCAGGTGAACAGTATATGTGAGGAGAGTGTGTTGACCTGATGATTTAATATAAACTGGACATGTTACCAGGTGAAGAGCATCACTGAGGAGAGTGTGTTCCCCTGATGGTTTAATATACACGGGACACGTTACCTGATGAAGAGTATAAGTGAGGAGAGTGTGTTCCCCTGATTTAACATACACGGGACATTTTATCAGGTGAACAGTAAAAGTGAGGAGATTGTGTTCCCCTGATTGTTTAACATACATGGGACATGTTACCAGGTGAACAGTATAAGTGAGGAGAGTGTGTTCCCCTGATGGTTTAATATACACGGGACATGTCACCAGGTGAACAGTAGAAGTAAGGAGAGTGTGTTCCCCTGATGGTTTAATATACACGCGACATGTTACCAGGTGAACAGTATATGTGAGGAGAGTGTGTTGCCCTGATGGTTTAATATACACGCGACATGTTACCAGGTGAACAGTATAAGTGAGGAGAGTGTGTTCCCCTGATGGTTTAATATACAAGAGACATGTTACCAGGTGAACAGTATATGTGAGGAGAGTGTGTTGCCCTGATGGTTTAATATACACGAGACATGTTACCAGGTGAACAGTATATGCGAGGAGAGTGTGTTCCCCTGATGGTTTAACATGCACCGGACATTTTACCAGGTGAACAGTATAAGTGAGGAGAGTGTGTTCCCCTAATGGTTTAATACACACGGGACATGTTACCAGGTGAAGAGTATAAGTGAGGAGAGTGTGTGCCCCTGATGGTTTAACATACACAGGATATGTTACCAGGTAAACAGTATAAGTGAGAAGATTGTGTTCCCCTGATGGTTTAATATGCACAGGACATGTTACCAGGTGAACAGTATAAGTGAGGAGAGTGTGTTCCCCTGATTCTTTAATTCACACGGGACATGTTACCAGGTGAACAGAATAGTGAGGAGAGTGTTTTCCAATGTTGCTTTAATGCACACGGGACATGTCACCAGGTGAACAGTATATGTGAGGAGAGTGTGTTCCCCTGATGGTTTAATATTCACAGGACATGTTACCTGGTGAAGAGTATAAGTGAGGAGAGTGTGTTCCCCAGATGGCTGAATATGCACAGGACATGTTACCAGGTGAACAGTATAAGTGAGGAGAGTGTGTTCCCCTGATGGTTTAATATACACAGGACTTGTCACTAGGTGAAAAGTATAAGTGAGGAGAGTGTGTTCCCCTGATTGTTTAATACACATGGGACATGTTACCAGGTGAACAGTATAAGTGAGGTGAGTGTGTTCCCCTTATGGTTTAATATACACGGGACATGTTACCAGGTGAACAGTATAAGTGAGGAGAGTGTGTTCCCCTGATGGTTTAATATACACGGGACATGTTACCAGATGAACAGTATCAGTGAGGAGAGTGTGTTCCCCTGATTTTTTAATGCACACGAGACATGTTACCTGGTGAACAGTAGAAGTGAGGAGAGTGTGTTCCCCTGATTGTTTAATATACACGGGACATGTCACCAGGTGAACAGTAGAAGTGAGGAGAGTGTGTTCCCCTGATTGTTTAATACGCACGGGACATGTCACCAGGTGAACAGTATAAGTGAGGAGAGTGTGTTCCCCTGATGGTTTAATATACACGGGACATGTTACCAGGTGAACAGTATAAGTGAGGAGAGTGTGTTCCCCTCATTGTTTAATACACACGGGACATGTTACCAGGTGAAGAGTATAAGTGAGGAGAGTGTGTGCCCCTGATGGTTTAACATACACAGGATATGTTACCAGTTAAACAGTATAAGTGAGGAGAGTGTGTTCCCCTGATGGTTTAATAGACAGAGGACATGTTACCAGGTGAACAGTATATGTGAGGAGAGTGTGTTCCCCTGATGGTTTAATATTCACAGGACATGTTACCTGGTGAAGAGTATAAGTGAGGAGAGTGTGTTCCCCGATTGTTTAATTCACACGGGACATGTTACCAGGTGAACAGTATATGTGAGGAGAGTGTGTTCCCCTGATGGTTTAATATTCACAGGACATGTTACCTGGTGAAGAGTATAAGTGAGGAGAGTGTGTTCCCCTGATGGTTTAATATACACAGGACATGTCACTAGGTGAAAAGTACAAGTGAGGAGAGTGTGTTCCCCTGATTGTTTAATACGCACGGGACATGTCACCAGGTGAACAGTATATGTGAGGAGAGTGTGTTGCCCTGATGGTTTAATATACACGCGACATGTTACCAGGTGAACAGTATAAGTGAGGTGAGTGTGTTCCCCTGATGGTTTCATATACATGGGACATGTTACCAGGTGAACAGTATAAGTGAGGAGAGTGTGTTCCCCTGATTGTTTAATACACACGGGACATGTTACCAGGTGAACAGAATAGTGAGGAGAATGTTTTCCCCTGATGGTTTAATATACACGGGACATGTTACCAGATGAACAGTATAAATGAGGAGAGTGTATTTCCCTGATGGTTTAATATACACGGGACATGTTACCAGATGAACAGTATAAGTGAGGAGAGTGTGTTCCCCTGATTTTTTAAAGCACACGGGACATGTTACCAGGTGAACAGTAGAAGTGAGGAGAGTGTGTTCCCCTCATTGTTTAATACGCACGGGACATGTTACCAGGTGAACAGTATAAGTGAGGTGAGTGTGTTCCCCTGATGGTTTAATATATACGGGACATGTTACCAGGTGAACATTATAAGTGAAGAGAGTGTGTTCCCCTGATTGTTTAATACACACGGGACATGTTACCAGGTGAACATTATATGTGAGGAGAGTGTGTTCCCCTGATGGTTTAATATACAAGAGACATGTTACCAGGTGAACAGTATATGTGAGGAGAGTGTGTTGCCCTGATGGTTTAATATACACGCGACATGTTACCAGGTGAACATTATAAGTGAGGAGAGTGTGTTGCCCTGATGGTTTAATATACACAGGACATGTTACCAGGTGAACAGTATATGTGAGGAGAGTGTGTTCCCCTAATGGTTTAATACACATGGGACATGTGACCAGGTGAACAGTATAAGTGAGGAGAGTGTGTGCCCCTGATGGTTTAACATACACTGGATATGTTACCAGGTAAACAGTATAAGTGAGGAGAGTGTGTTCCCCTGATGGTTTAATATGCACAGGACATGTTACCAGGTGAACAGTATAAGTGAGGAGAGTGTGTTCCCCTGATTGTTTTATACACACGGGACATGTTACCAGGTGAACAGAATAGTGAGGAGAGTGTTTTGCCCTGATGGTTTAATGCGCACGGGACATGTTACCAGGTGAACAGTATAAGTGAGGAGAGTGTGTTCCCCTGATTGTTTAATGCACACGGGACATGTTACCAGGTGAACAGTATAAGTGAGGAGAGTGTGTTCCCCTGATTGTTTAATGCACACTGGACACGTCACCAGGTGAACAGTATAAGTGAGGAGAGTGTGTTCCCCTGATTGTTTTATACGCACGGGACATGTCACCAGGTGAACATTATAAGTGAGGAGAGTGTGTTCCCCTGATTGTTTAATGCACACGGGACATGTTACCAGGTGAAGAGTATAAGTGAGGAGAGTGTGTTCCCCTTATGGTCTAATATACACGGGACATGTTACTAGGTGAACAGTATAAGTGAGGAGAGTGAGTTCCCCTGATGGTTTAATATACACGAGACATGTTACCAGGTGAACAGTATATGTGAGGAGAGTGTGTTGACCTGATGATTTAATATAACCTGGACATGTTACCAGGTGAACAGTATATGTGAGGAGAGTGTGTTGCCCTTATAGTTTAATATACACGCGACATGTCACCAGGTGAACAGTAGAAGTAAGGAGAGTGTGTTCCCCTGATGGATTAATATACACGCGACATGTTACCAGGTGAACAGTATATGTGAGGAGAGTGTGTTGCCCTGATGGTTTAATATACACGCGACATGTTACCAGGTGAACAGTATAAGTGAGGAGAGTGTGTTCCCCTGATGGTTTAATATACAAGAGTCATGTTACCAGGTGAACAGTATATGTGTGGAGAGTGTGTTGCCCTGATGGTTTAATATACACGAGACATGTTACCAGGTGAACAGTATAAGTGAGGAGAGTGTGTTCCCCTGATGGTTTAATATACACGGGACATGTTACCAGGTGAACAGTATAAGTGAGGAGAGTGTGTTCCCCTGATGGTTTAATATACACGGGACATGTTACCAGGTGAACGTATAAGTGAGGAGAGTGTGTTGCCCTGCTGGTTTAATATACACGGGACATATTACCAGGTGAACAGTATAAGTGAGGAGAGTGTGTTCCCCTGATGGTTTAATATACACGGGACATGTTACCAGGTGAACAGTATAAGTGAGGAGAGTGTGTTCCCCTGATGGTTTAATATACACAGGACATGTTACCAGGTGCAGAGTAGAAGTGAGGAGAGTGTGTTCCCCTGATGGTTTAATATACACGGGACATGTTACCAGGTGAACAGTATAAGTGAGGAGAGTGTGTTGCCCTGATGGTTTAATATACACAGGACATGTTACCATTTGAAGAGTAGAAGTGAGGAGTGTGTGTTCCCCTGATGGTTTAATACACACGGGATATGTTACCATATGAACAGTATAAGTGAGGAGAGTGTGTTCCCCAAATGGTTTAATGCACACAGGACATGTTACCGTGTGAAATGTATAAGTGAGCAGAGTTTGTTCGCCTGATGGTTTAATATACACAGGACATGTTACCAGGTAAACAGTATAAGTGAGGAGAGTGTGTTCCCCTGATGGTTTAATACACACAGGACATGTTACCAGGTAAACAGTATAAGTGAGGAGAGTGTGTTCCCCTGATGGTTTAATATACACGGGACATATTACCAGGTGAACAGTATCAGTGAGCAGAGTTTGTTCCCCTGATGGTTTAATATACACAGGACATGTTACCAGGTAAACAGTATAAGTGAGGAGAGTGTGTTCCCCTGATGGTTTAATACACACAGGACATGTTACCAGGTAAACAGTATAAGTGAGGAGAGTGTGTTCCCCTGATGGTTTAATATACACAAGACATGTTACCAGGTGAACAGTATAAGTGAAGAGAGTATGTTCCCCTGATGGTTTAATATACACAGGACATGTTACCTGGTGAACAGTATAAGTGAGGAGAGTGTGTTCCCCTGATTGTTTAATTCACACGGGACATGTTACCAGGTGAACAGAATAGTGAGGAGAGTGTTTTCCCATGATGGTTTAATGCACACGGGACATGTTACCAGGTGAACAGTATAAGTAAGTAGAGTGTGTTCCCCTGATTGATTAATACGCACGGGACATGTTACCAGGTGAACAGTATAAGTGAGGAGAGTGTGTTCCCTGATTGTTTAATGCACACGGGACATGTTACCAGATGAACAGTATAAGTGAGGAGAGTGTGTTCCCCGGATTTTGTAATGCACACGGGACATGTTACCAGGTGAACAGTATAAGTGAAGAGAGTGTGTTCCCCTGATGGTTTAATATACACAGGACATGTTACCAGGTGAACAGTATAAGTGAGGAGTGTGTGTTCCCCTGATTGTTTAATACACACGGGACATGTTACCAGATGAACAGTATAAGTGAGGAGAGTGTTTTCCCCTGATTGTTTAATGCGCACGGTACATGTTACCAGGTGAACAGAATAGTGAGGAGAGTGTGTTCCCCTGATGGTTTAATAAACACAGGAAATGTTACCAGGTGAACAGTATAAGTGAGGAGAGTGTGTTGCCCTGATGGTTTAATACGCAAGGGACATGTCACCAGGTGAACAGTATAAGTGAGGAGAGTGTGTTCCCCTGATGGTTTAATATACACGGGACATGTTACCAGGTGAACAGTATAAGTGAGGAGAGTGTGTTGCCCTGATTATTTAATATACACGGGACATGTTACCAGTTGAACAGTATAAGTGAGGAGAGTGTGTTCCCTTGATGGTTTAATATATACGGGACATGTTACCAGGTGAACAGTATAAGTGAGGAGAGTGTGTTCCCCTGAGTGTTTAATACACACGGGACATGTTACCAGGTGAACAGTATAAGTGAGGAGAGCGTGTTCCCCTGATGGTTTAATACACACGGGACATGTTACCAGGTGAACAGTATAAGTGAGGAGAGTGTGTTCCCCTGATGGTTTAATACACACGGGACATGTTACCAGGTGAACAGTATAAGTGAGGAGAGTGTGTTCCCCTGATTGTTTAATATACACGGGACATGTTACCAGGTGAACAGTATAAGTGAGGAGAGTGTGTTCCCCTGATGGTTTAATATACACGGGACATGTTACCAGGTGAACAGTATAAGTGAGGAGAGTGTGTTCCCCTGATGGTTTAATACACACAGGACATGTCACCTGGTGAACAGTATAAGTGAGGAGAGTGTGTTCCCCTGATGGTTTAATATACACAGGACATGTTACCATTTGAAGAGTAGAAGTGAGGAGAGTGTGTTCCCCTGATGGTTTAATATACACGGGACATGTTACCAGGTGAACAGTATAAGTGAGGAGAGTGTGTTGCCCTGATGGTTTAATATACACAGGACATGTTACCATTCGAAGAGTAGAAGTGAGGAGTGTGCGTTCCCCTGATGGTTTAATACACACGGGACATGTTACCAGGTGAACAGTGTAAGTGAGGAGAGTGTGTTCCCCTGATTGTTTAATACACACGGGACATGTTACCAGGTGAACAGTATAAGTGAGGAGAGTGTGTTCCCCTGATTGTTTAATACACACGGGACATGTTACCAGGTGAACAGTGTAAGTGAGGAGAGTGTGTTCCCCTGATTGTTTAATACACACGGGACATGTTACCAGGTGAACAGTATAAGTGAGGAGAGTGTGTTGCCCTGATGGTTTAATATACACAGGACATGTTACCATTTGAAGAGTAGAAGTGAGGAGTGTGTGTTCCCCTGATGGTTTAATACACACGGGATATGTTACCATATGAACAGTATAAGTGAGGAGAGTGTGTTCCCCAAATGGTTTAATGCACACAGGACATGTTACCGTGTGAAATGTATAAGTGAGCAGAGTTTGTTCGCCTGATGGTTTAATATACACAGGACATGTTACCAGGTAAACAGTATAAGTGAGGAGAGTGTGTTCCCCTGATGGTTTAATACACACAGGACATGTTACCAGGTAAACAGTATAAGTGAGGAGAGTGTGTTCCCCTGATGGTTTAATATACACGGGACATATTACCAGGTGAACAGTATCAGTGAGCAGAGTTTGTTCCCCTGATGGTTTAATATACACAGGACATGTTACCAGGTAAACAGTATAAGTGAGGAGAGTGTGTTCCCCTGATGGTTTAATACACACAGGACATGTTACCAGGTAAACAGTATAAGTGAGGAGAGTGTGTTCCCCTGATGGTTTAATATACACAAGACATGTTACCAGGTGAACAGTATAAGTGAAGAGAGTATGTTCCCCTGATGGTTTAATATACACAGGACATGTTACCTGGTGAACAGTATAAGTGAGGAGAGTGTGTTCCCCTGATTGTTTAATTCACACGGGACATGTTACCAGGTGAACAGAATAGTGAGGAGAGTGTTTTCCCATGATGGTTTAATGCACACGGGACATGTTACCAGATGAACAGTATAAGTGAGGAGAGTGTGTTCCCCGGATTTTGTAATGCACACGGGACATGTTACCAGGTGAACAGTATAAGTGAAGAGAGTGTGTTCCCCTGATGGTTTAATATACACAGGACATGTTACCAGGTGAACAGTATAAGTGAGGAGTGTGTGTTCCCCTGATTGTTTAATACACACGGGACATGTTACCAGATGAACAGTATAAGTGAGGAGAGTGTTTTCCCCTGATTGTTTAATGCGCACGGTACATGTTACCAGGTGAACAGAATAGTGAGGAGAGTGTTTTCCCCTGATGGTTTAATATACACGGGACATGTTACCTGGTGAAGAGTATAAGTGAGGAGAGTGTGTTCCCCTGATGGTTTAATAAACACAGGACATGTTACCAGGTGAACAGTATAAGTGAGGAGAGTGTGTTGCCCTGATTATTTAATATACACGGGACATGTTACCAGTTGAACAGTATAAGTGAGGAGAGTGTGTTCCCTTGATGGTTTAATATATACGGGACATGTTACCAGGTGAACAGTATAAGTGAGGAGAGTGTGTTCCCCTGAGTGTTTAATACACACGGGACATGTTACCAGGTGAACAGTATAAGTGAGGAGAGCGTGTTCCCCTGATGGTTTAATACACACGGGACATGTTACCAGGTGAACAGTATAAGTGAGGAGAGTGTGTTCCCCTGATGGTTTAATACACACGGGATATGTTACCATATGAACAGTATAAGTGAGGAGAGTGTGTTCCCCAAATGGTTTAATGCACACAGGACATGTTACCGTGTGAACAGTATAAGTGAGCAGAGTTTGTTCCCCTGATGGTTTAATATACACAGGACATGTTACCAGGTAAACAGTATAAGTGAGGAGAGTGTGTTCCCCTGATGGTTTAATACACACAGGACATGTCACCTGGTGAACAGTATAAGTGAAGAGAGTATGTTCCCCTGATGGTTTAATATACACAGGACATGTCACCTGGTGAACAGTATAAGTGAGGAGAGTGTGTTCCCCTGATTGTTTAATACACACGGGACATGTTACCAGGTGAACAGTATAAGTGAGGAGAGTGTGTTCCCCTGATTGTTTAATACACACGGGACATGTTACCAGGTGAACAGTATAAGTGAGGAGAGTGTGTTCCCCTGATTGTTTAATACACACGGGACATGTCACCAGGTGAACAGTGTAAGTGAGGAGAGTGTGTTCCCCTGATTGTTTAATACACACGGGACATGTTACCAGGTGAACAGTGTAAGTGAGGAGAGTGTGTTCCCCTGATTGTTTAATACACACGGGACATGTTACCAGGTGAACAGTATAAGTGAGGAGAGTGTGTTCCCCTGATTGTTTAATACACACGGGACATGTTACCAGGTGAACAGTGTAAGTGAGGAGAGTGTGTTCCCCTGATTGTTTAATACACACGGGACATGTTACCAGGTGAACAGTATAAGTGAGGAGAGTGTGTTCCCCTGATTGTTTAATACACACGGGACATGTCACCAGGTGAACAGTGTAAGTGAGGAGAGTGTGTTCCCCTGATTGTTTAATACACACGGGACATGTTACCAGATGAACAGAATAAGTGAGGAGAGTGAGTTCCCATGATGGTTTGACTTACACGGGACATGTTACCAGGTGAACAGTATAAGAGAGGAGAGTGCGTTCCCCTGATGGTTTAATATACGCGGGACATGTCACCAGGTGAACAGTATAAGTGAGGAGAGTGTGTTCCCCTGATGGTTTAATACACACAGGACATGTCACCTGGTGAACAGTATAAGTGAAGAGAGTATGTTCCCCTGATGGTTTAATATACACAGGACATGTCACCTGGTGAACAGTATAAGTGAGGAGAGTGTGTTCCCCTGATTGTTTAATACACACGGGACATGTTACCAGGTGAACAGTATAAGTGAGGAGAGTGTGTTCCCCTGATTGTTTAATACACACGGGACATGTTACCAGGTGAACAGTATAAGTGAGGAGAGTGTGTTCCCCTGATTGTTTAATACACACGGGACATGTCACCAGGTGAACAGTGTAAGTGAGGAGAGTGTGTTCCCCTGATTGTTTAATACACACGGGACATGTCACCAGGTGAACAGTATAAGTGAGGAGAGTGTGTTCCCCGGATTTTGTAATGCACACGGGACATGTTACCAGGTGAACAGTGTAATTGAGGAGAGTGTGTTCCCCTGATGGTTTAATATACACAGGACATGTTACCAGGTGAACAGTATAAGTGAGGAGTGTGTGTTCCCCTGATTGTTTAATACACACAGGGCATGTTACCAGATGAACAGTATAAGTGAGGAGAGTGTGTTCCCCTGATTGTTTAATACGCACGGTACATGTTACCAGGTGAACAGTATAAGTGAGGAGAGTGTGTTCCCCTGATTGTTTAATACACACGGGACATGTTACCAGATGAACAGAATAAGTGAGGAGAGTGAGTTCCCATGATGGTTTGACTTACACGGGACATGTTACCAGGTGAACAGTATAAGAGAGGAGAGTGCGTTCCCCTGATGGTTTAATATACGCGGGACATGTCACCAGGTGAACAGTATAAGTGAGCAGAGTGTGTTCCCCTGATGGTTCTATCTACACGGGACATGTCAACAGGTGAACAGTATAAGTGAGCAGAGTGTGTTCCCCAGATGGCTTAATATGCACGGGACATGTCACCAGGTGAACAGGATAAGTGAGGAGAGTGAGTTCCCCTGATGGTTTAATATACACAAGACATGTTACCCGGTGAACAGTATATGTGAGGAGAGTGTGTTGCCCTGATGATTTAATATACACGGGACATGTTACCAGGTGAAGAGCAGAAGAGAGGAGAGTGTGTTCCCCTGATTGTTTAATAAACTTGGGACATGTTACCAGGTGAACAGTATAAGTGAGGAGAGTGTGTTCCCCTGATTGCTTAATGAACACGGGACATGTCACCAGGTGAACAGTATAAGTGAGGAGATTGTGTTCCCGTGATTGTTTAATTCACACAGGACATGTTACCAGGTGAACAGTATAAGTAAGAAGAGTGTGTTCCCCTGCTTGATTAATACGCACGGGACATGTTACCAGGTGAACAGTATAAGTAAGTAGAGTGTGTTCCCCTGATTGATTAATACGCACGGGACATGTTACCAGGTGAACAGTATAAGTGAGGAGAGTGTGTTCCCTGATTGTTTAATGCACACGGGACATGTTACCAGATGAACAGTATAAGTGAGGAGAGTGTGTTCCCCGGATTTTGTAATGCACACGGGACATGTTACCAGGTGAACAGTGTAAGTGAGGAGAGTGTGTTCCCCTGATGGTTTCTTATACATGGGACATGTTACCAGGTGAACAGTATAAGTGAAGAGAGTGTGTTCCCCTGATGGTTTAATATACACAGGACATGTTACCAGGTGAACAGTATAAGTGAGGAGTGTGTGTTCCCCTGATTGTTTAATACACACAGGGCATGTTACCAGATGAACAGTATAAGTGAGGAGAGTGTGTTCCCCTGATTGTTTAATACGCACGGTACATGTTACCAGGTGAACAGAATAGTGAGGAGAATGTTTTCCCCTGATGGTTTAATATACACGGGACATGTTACCTGGTGAAGAGTATAAGTGAGGAGAGTGTGTTCCCCTGATGGTTTAATAAACACAGGACATGTTACTAGGTGAACATTATATGTGAGGAGAGTGTGTTGCCCTGATGATTTAATATAAACGGGACATGTTACCAGGTGAAGAGCTGAAGTGAGGAGAGTGTGTTCCCCTGATGGTTTAACATACACGTGACATTTTACCAGGTGAACAGTATAAGTGAGGAGATTGAGTTCCCCTGATGGTTTAATATACACGGGACATGTCACCAGGTGAACAGTAGAAGTGAGGAGAGTGTGTTCCCCTGATAGTTTAATATACACGGAACATGTTACCAGGTGAACAGTATAAGTGAGGAGAGTGTGTTCCCCTGATTGTTTAATACGCACGGGACATGTCACCAGGTGAACAGTATATGTGAGCAGAGTGTGTTCCCCTGATGGTTTAAGATACACGGGACATGTTGCCAGGTGAACAGTAGAAGTGAGGAGAGTGTGTTCCCCTGATGTTTTAATATACACGGGACATGTTACCAGGTGAACAGTATAAGTGAGGAGAGTGTGTTGCCCTGATGGTTTAATATACACGGGACCTGTTACCAGGTGAACAGTATAAGTGAGGAGAGTGTGTTGCCCTGATGGTTTAATATACACAGGACATGTTACCAGGTGCACAGTATAAGTGAGGAGAGTGTGTACCCCTAATGGTTTAATACACACAGGACATGTGACCAGGTGAACAGTATAAGTGACCAGAGTGTTTTCCCATGATTGTTTAATATACGTGGGACATGTTACCAGGTAAACAGTATAAGTGAGGAGAGTGTGTTCCCCTGATGGTATAATATACACGGGACATGTTACCAGGTGAACAGTATAAGTGAGGAGAGTTTGTTCTCCTGATTGTTTAATATACACGGGACATGTCAACAGGTGAACAGTATAAGTGAGGAGAGTGTGTTGCCCTGATGATTTAATACACAAAGGACATGTCACCATGTGAACAGTAGAAGTGAGGAGAGTGTGTTCACCTGATGGGTTAATACAGACGGGACATGTCACCAGGTGAACAGTATAAGTGAGGAGAGTGTGTTCCCCTGATGGTTTAATATACACGGGACATGTTACCAGGTGTACAGTATAAGTGAGGAGAGTGTGTTCCCCTGATTGTTGAATACACACGGGACATGTTACCAGGTGAACAGTATCAGTGAGGAGAGTGTGTTCCCCTGATGGTTTAATATACACGGGACATGTTACGAGGTTAACAGTAGAAGTGAGGAGAGTGTGTTCCCCTGATGGTTTAATATACACGGGACATGTTACCAGCTCAAGAGTAGGAGTGAGGAGAGTGTGTTCCCCGGATTGTTTAATACGCACGGGACATGTCACCAGGTGAACAGTATATGTGAGGAGAGTATGTTCCCCTGATGGTTTAATATACACGGGACATGTAACCATGTGAACAGTATAAGTGAGCGGAGTGTGTTCCCCTGATAGTTTAATATACACGGGAAATGTTACCCGGTGAACAGTATAAGTGAGGAGAGCATTTTCCCCTCATGGTTTAATACACACGGGACATGTTACCAGGTGAACAGTATAAGTGAGGAGAGTGTGTTCTCCTGATGGTTTAATATGCACGGGACATGTTACCAGATGAACAGTATAAGTGAGGAGAGTGTGTTCCCCTGATTGTTTAATATTCACAGGACATGTTACCAGGTGAACAGTATAAGTGAGGAGAGTGTGTTCCCCTGATTGTTTAATGCACATGGGACATGTTACCAGGTGAAATCTATAAGTGAGGGGAGTGAGTTCCCATGATGGTTTAATACACACGGGACATGTTACCAGGTGAACAGAATAGGTGAGGAGAGTGTGATCCCCAGATTGTTTAATGCACACGGGACATGTCACCAGGTGAACAGTATAAGTGAAGTGAGCGTGTTCCCCTGATTGTTTAATGCACACGGGACATGTCACCAGGTGAACAGAATAAGTGAGGAGAGTATGTTCCCCTAACTGTTTAATGCACACGGGACATGTCACCAGTTGAACAGTATAAGTGAAGAGAGAGTGTTCCCCTGATTGTTTAATAAACACGGGACATGTCATCAGGTGAACAGTATAAGTGAAGAGAGAGTGTTCCCCTGATTGTTTAATAAACACGGGACAAGTTAGCAGGTGAACAGTATAAGTGAGGAGAGTGTGTTCCCCTGATTGTTTAATGCACACGGGACATGTTACCTGAAGAACAGTATAAGAGAGGAGAGTGTGTTCCCCTGATTGTTTAATACGCACGGGACATGTTACCAGATGAACAGTATAAGTGAGGAGAGTGTGTTCCCCTGATTTTTTCATGCACACGAGACATGTTACCAGGTGAACAGTATAAGTGAGGAGAGTGTGTTCCCCTGATGGTTTAATATACACAGGACATGTTACCAGGTGAAGAGTATAAGTGAAGAGAATGTGTTCCCCTGATTGTTTAATGCACACGGGACACGTCACCAGGTGAACAGTATAAGTGAGGAGAGTGTGGTCCCCTGATTGTTTAATATACAAGGGACACGTCACCAGGTGAACAGTATAAGTGAGGCGAGTGTGTTCCCCTGATTGTTTAATACACACGGGACATGTTACCAGGTGAACAGTATAAGTGAGGAGAGTGTGTTCCCCTGATTGTTTAATACACACGGGACATGTTACCAGGTGAACAGTATAAGTGAGGAGAGTGTGTTCCCCTGATTGTTTAATATACACGGGACATGTTACCAGGTCAACGATATAAGTGAGGAGAGTGTTTTCCCCTGATTGTTTAATACGCACGGGACATGTTACCAGATGAACAGTATAAGTGAGGAGAGTGTGTTCCCCTGATTGTATAATACACACGGGACATGTCACCAGGAGAACAGAATAAGTGAGGAGAGTGTGTTCCCCTGATTGTTTAATGCACACGGGATATGTTACCAGGTGAAATCTATAAGTGAGGAGAGTGAGTTCCCATGATGGTTTAACTTGCACGGGACATGTTACCAGGTGAACAGTATAAGTGAGGAGAGGGTGTTCCACTGATGGTTTAATATACATGGGACATGTCACCAGGTGAACAGTGTAAGTGAGGAGAGTGTGTTCCCATGATGGTTTTATATATGCGGGACATGTCACCCGGTGAACAGTATAAGTGAGCAGAGTGTGTTCCCCTGATGGTTTAAAATACACGGGACATGTCACCAGGTGAACAGTATAAGTGAGGAGAGTGTGTTCCCCTGATGGTTTAATATTCACAGGACATGTTACCTGGTGAAGAGTATAAGTGAGCAGAGTGTGTTATCCTGATGGTTTAATATACACGGGACATGTCACTAGGTGAAAAGTATAAGTGAAGAGAGTGTGTTCCCCTGATTTTTTAATGCACACGGGACATGTTACCAGGTGAACAGCAGAAGTGAGGAGAGTGTGTACCCCTGATGGTTTCATATACATGGGACATGTTAACAGGTGACAGTATAAGTGAAGAGAGTGTGCTCCACTGATGGTTTAATATACATGGGACATGTTACCAGGTGAACAGCATAAGTGAGGAGAGTGTATTACCCTGATTGTTTAATACACACGGGTCATGTTACCAGGTGAACAGAATAGTGAGGAGAATGTGTTCCCCTGATTGTTTTATACACACGGGACATGTCACCAGGTGAACAGTATAAGTGAGGAGAGTGTGATCCCCTGATTGTTTAATACTCACGGGACATGTCACCAGGTGAACAGTATAAGTGAGGAGAGTGTGTTCCCCTGATTGTTTAATACGCACGGGACATGTCACCAGGTGAACAGTATAAGTGAGGAGAGTGTGTTCCCCTGATTGTTTAATGCACACGGGACATGTCGCCAGGTGAACAGTATAAGTGTGGAGAGTGTGGTCCCCTGATTGTTTAATGCACACGGGTCACGTCACCAGGTGAACTCTATAAGTGAGGAGAGTGTGTTCCCCAGATTGTTTTATACACACGGGACATGTCACCAGGTGAACAGTATAAGTGAGGATAGTGTGTTCCCCTGATTGTTTAATGCACACGGGACATGTCACCAGGTGAACAGTATAAGTGAAGTGAGCGTGTTCCCCTGATTGTTTAATGCACACGGGACATGTCACCAGGTGAACAGAATAAGTGAGGAGAGTATGTTCCCCTAACTGTTTAATGCACACGGGACATGTCACCAGTTGAACAGTATAAGTGAGGAGAGTGTGTTCCCCTTATTGTTTAATAAACACAGGACATGTCATCAGGTGAACAGTATAAGTGAAGAGAGTGTGTTCCCCTGATTGTTTAATACACACGGGACAAGTTAGCAGGTGAACAGTATAAGTGAGGAGAGTGTGTTCCCCTGATTGTTTAATACACACGGGACATGATACCAGGTGAACAGTATAAGTGAGGAGAGAGTGTTCCCCTGATTGTTTAATACACACGGGACATGTTACCAGGTGAACAGTATAAGTGAGGAGAGTGTGTTCCCCTGATTGTTTAATACACACGGGACATGTTACCAGGTGAACAGTATAAGTGAGGAGAGAGTGTTCCCCTGATTGTTTAATACACACGGGACATGTTACCAGGTGAACAGTATAAGTGAGGAGAGTGTGTTCCCCTGATTGTTTAATAGACACGGGACAAGTTAGCAGGTGAACTCTATAAGTGAGGAGAGTGTGTTCCCCTTATTGTTTAATAAACACGGGACATGTCACCAGGTGAACAGTATAAGTGAGGAGAGTGTGTTCCCCTGATTGTTTAATGCACATGGGACATGTTACCAGGTGAAATCTATAAGTGAGGGGAGTGAGTTCCCATGATGGTTTAATACACACGGGACATGTTACCAGGCGAACAGAATAAGTGAGGAGAGTGTGTTCCCCTGCTTTTTTTATACAAACGGGACATGTTACCAGGTGAACTGTATAAGTGAGGAGTGTGTGATCCCCTGATTGTTTAATACACACGGGACATGTCTCCAGGTGAACTTTATAAGTGAGGAGAGTGTGTTCCCCAGATTGTTTTATACACACGGGACATGTCACCAGGTGAACAGTATAAGTGAGGATAGTGTGATCCCCTGATTGTTTAATACTCACGGGACATGTCACCAGGTGAACAGTATAAGTGAGGAGAGTGTGTTCCCCTGATTGTTTAATACGCACGGGACATGTCACCAGGTGAACAGTATAAGTGAGGAGAGTGTGTTCCCCTGATTGTTTAATGCACACGGGACATGTCGCCAGGTGAACAGTATAAGTGTGGAGAGTGTGGTCCCCTGATTGTTTAATGCACACGGGTCACGTCACCAGGTGAACTCTATAAGTGAGGAGAGTGTGTTCCCCAGATTGTTTTATACACACGGGACATGTCACCAGGTGAACAGTATAAGTGAGGATAGTGTGTTCCCCTGATTGTTTAATGCACACGGGACATGTCACCAGGTGAACAGTATAAGTGAAGTGAGCGTGTTCCCCTGATTGTTTAATGCACACGGGACATGTCACCAGGTGAACAGAATAAGTGAGGAGAGTATGTTCCCCTAACTGTTTAATGCACACGGGACATGTCACCAGTTGAACAGTATAAGTGAGGAGAGTGTGTTCCCCTTATTGTTTAATAAACACAGGACATGTCATCAGGTGAACAGTATAAGTGAAGAGAGTGTGTTCCCCTGATTGTTTAATACACACGGGACAAGTTAGCAGGTGAACAGTATAAGTGAGGAGAGTGTGTTCCCCTGATTGTTTAATACACACGGGACATGATACCAGGTGAACAGTATAAGTGAGGAGAGAGTGTTCCCCTGATTGTTTAATACACACGGGACATGTTACCAGGTGAACAGTATAAGTGAGGAGAGTGTGTTCCCCTGATTGTTTAATACACACGGGACATGTTACCAGGTGAACAGTATAAGTGAGGAGAGAGTGTTCCCCTGATTGTTTAATACACACGGGACATGTTACCAGGTGAACAGTATAAGTGAGGAGAGTGTGTTCCCCTGATTGTTTAATAGACACGGGACAAGTTAGCAGGTGAACTCTATAAGTGAGGAGAGTGTGTTCCCCTTATTGTTTAATAAACACGGGACATGTCACCAGGTGAACAGTATAAGTGAGGAGAGTGTGTTACCCTGATGGTTTAATATACACAGGACATATTTCCAGGTGAACAGTATAAGTGAGGAGAGTGTGTTCCCCTGATGGTTTAATATACACGGGACATGTTACCAGATGAACAGTATAAGTGAGGAGATTGTGTTCCCCTGATTGTTTAATATACACGGGACGTGTAACCAGGTGAACAGTATAAGTGAAGAGAGTGTGTTCCCCTGATTGTTTAATACACACGGGACATGTTACCAGGTGAACAGTATAAGTGAAGAGAGTGTGTTCCCCTGATTGTTTAATATACACGGGTCACGTCACCAGGTGAACAGTATAAGTGAGGAGAGTGTGTTCCCCTGATTGTTTAATACACACGGGACATGTTACCAGGTGAACAGTATACGTGAGGATAGTGTGTTCCCCTGATTGTTTAATACACACGGGACATGTTACCAGGTGAACAGTATACGTGAGGAGAGTGTGTTCCCCTGATTGTTTAATACACACAGGACATGTTACCAGGTGAACAGTATACGTGAGGAGAGTGTGTTCCCCTGATTGTTTAATACACACAGGACATGTTACCAGGTGAACAGTATAAGTGAGAAGAGTGTGTGATCCCCTGATTGTTTAATACACACGGGACATGTCACCAGGTGAACTTTATAAGTGAGGAGAGTGTGTTCCCCTGATTGTTTTATACACACGGGACATGACACCAGGTGAACAGTATAAGTGAGGAGAGTGTGTTCCCCTGATTGTTTAATACACACGGGACATGTCACCAGTTGAACAGTATAAGTGAGGAGAGGGCTTTCCCCTGATGGTTTAATACTCATGGGACATGTTACCAGGTGAACAGTATAAGAGAGGAGAGTGTGTTCCCCTGATGGTTTAATATTCACGGGACATGTCACCAGGTGAACAGTATAAGTGAGGAGAGTGTGTTCCCCTGACTGTTTAATGCACACGGGACATGTCACCAGTTGAACAGAATAAGTGAGGAGATTGGGTTCCCCTGATTGTTTAATGCACACAGGACATGTTACCAGGTGAACAGTATAAGTGAGGAGAGTGTGTTCCCCTGATGGTTTAATACACACGGGACATGTTACCAGATGAACAGTATAAGAGAGGAGAGTGTGTTCCCCTGATGGTTTAATATTCACGGGACATGTCACCAGGTGAACAGTATAAGTGAGGAGAGTGTGTTCCCCTGATTGTTTAATGCACACAGGACATGTTACCAGGTGAACAGTATAAGTGAGGAGAGTGTGTTCCCCTGATGGTTTAATACACACGGGACATGTTACCAGATGAACAGTATAAGTGAAGAGAGTGTGTTCCCCTGATTGTTCAGTACACACGGGACATGTTAATAGGTGAACAGAATAATTGAGGAGAGTGTGTTCCCCTGATTTTTTAATGCACACGGGACATGTCACCAGGTGAACAGAATAAGTGAGGAGAGTGTGTTCCCCTGACTGTTTAATGCACACGGGACATGTCACCAGTTGAACAGAATAAGTGAGGAGATTGGGTTCCCCTGATTGTTTAATGCACACAGGACATGTTACCAGGTGAACAGTATAAGTGAGGAGAGTGTGTTCCCCTGATGGTTTAATACACACGGGACATGTTACCAGATGAACAGTATAAGTGAGGAGATTGTGCTCCCCTGATGGTTTAATATACACGGGACATGTTACCAGGTGAACAGTATAAGTGAAGAGAGTGTGTTCACCTGATTGTTTAATACACACGGGACATGTTACCAGGTGAACAATATAAGTGAGGAGAGAGTGTTCCCCTGATGGTTTAATACACACGGGACATGTTTCCAGGTGAACAGTATAAGTGAGGAGAGTGTGTTGCCTGATTGTTTAATACACACGGGACATGTTACCAGCTGAACAGTATAAGTGAAGAGAGTGTGTTCCCCTGATTGTTTAATACACACGGGACATGTTACCAGGTGAACAGTATAAGTGAGGAGAGAGTGTTCCCCTGATGGTTTAATACACACGGGACATGTTACCAGGTGAACAGTATAAGTGAGGAGAGTGTGTTCCCCTGATGGTTTAATACACACGGGACTTGTTACCAGATGAACAGGATAAGTGAGGAGAGTGTGTTGCCCTGATGGTTTAATATACACAGGACATGTTACCAGGTGAACAGTATAAGTGAGGAGATTGTGTTCCCCTGATGGTTTAATATACACGGGACATTTTACCAGATGAACAGGAAAAGTGAGGAGAGTGTGTTCCCCTGATTGATTAACACGCACGGGACATGATACCACGTGAACAGCATAAGTGAGGAGAGTGAGTTCCCCTGATTTTTTAATATACCCGGGACATGTTACCAGGTGAACAGTATAAGTGAGGAGAGTGTGTTCCCCTGATGGTTTAATATACACGGGACATTTTACCAGATGAACAGTATAAGTGAGGAGATTGTGTTCCCCTGATGGTTTAATACACACGGGACATGTACCAGGTGAACAGAATAAGTGAGGAGAGTGTGTTCCCCTGATTTTTTTGTACAAACGGGACATGTAACCAGGTGAACAGTATAAGTGAGGAGAGTGTGTTGCCTGATTGTTTAATACACACGGGACATGTTACCAGGTGAACAGTATAAGTGAGGAGAGAGTGTTCCCCTGATGGTTTAATACTCACGGGACATGTTACCAGGTGAACAGTATAAGTGAGGAGAGAGTGTTCCCCTGATTGTTTAATACACACGGGACATGTTACCAGGAGAACAGTATAAGTGAAGAGAGTGTGTTCCCCTGATTTTTTAATGCACATGGGACATGTCACCAGTTGAACAGAATAAGTGAGGAGAGTGGGTTCCCCTGATTGTTTAATACACACGGGACATGTTACCAGGTGAACTCTATAAGTGAGGAGAGTGTGTTCCCCTTATTGTTTAATAAACACGGGACATGTCACCAGGTGAACAGTATAAGTGAGGAGAGTGTGTTCCCCTGATGGTTTAATATACAATGGACATGTTACCAGATGAACAGTATAAGAGAGGAGAGTGTGTTCCCCTGATGGTTTAATATTCACGGGACATGTCACCAGGTGAACAGTATAAGTGAGGAGAGTGTGTTCCCCTGATTGTTTAATGCACACAGGACATGTTACCAGGTGAACAGTATAAGTGAGGAGAGTGTGTTCCCCTGATGGTTTAATACACACGGGACATGTTACCAGATGAACAGTATAAGTGAAGAGAGTGTGTTCCCCTGATTGTTCAGTACACACGGGACATGTTAATAGGTGAACAGAATAATTGAGGAGAGTGTGTTCCCCTGATTTTTTAATGCACACGGGACATGTCACCAGGTGAACAGAATAAGTGAGGAGAGTGTGTTCCCCTGACTGTTTAATGCACACGGGACATGTCACCAGTTGAACAGAATAAGTGAGGAGATTGGGTTCCCCTGATTGTTTAATGCACACAGGACATGTTACCAGGTGAACAGTATAAGTGAGGAGAGTGTGTTCCCCTGATGGTTTAATACACACGGGACATGTTACCAGATGAACAGTATAAGTGAGGAGATTGTGCTCCCCTGATGGTTTAATATACACGGGACATGTTACCAGGTGAACAGTATAAGTGAGGAGAGTGTGTTGCCTGATTGTTTAATACACACGGGACATGTTACCAGCTGAACAGTATAAGTGAAGAGAGTGTGTTCCCCTGATTGTTTAATACACACGGGACATGTTACCAGGTGAACAGTATAAGTGAGGAGAGAGTGTTCCCCTGATGGTTTAATACACACGGGACATGTTACCAGGTGAACAGTATAAGTGAGGAGAGTGTGTTCCCCTGATGGTTTAATACACACGGGACTTGTTACCAGATGAACAGGATAAGTGAGGAGAGTGTGTTGCCCTGATGGTTTAATATACACAGGACATGTTACCAGGTGAACAGTATAAGTGAGGAGATTGTGTTCCCCTGATGGTTTAATATACACGGGACATTTTACCAGATGAACAGGAAAAGTGAGGAGAGTGTGTTCCCCTGATTGATTAACACGCACGGGACATGATACCACGTGAACAGCATAAGTGAGGAGAGTGAGTTCCCCTGATTTTTTAATATACCCGGGACATGTTACCAGGTGAACAGTATAAGTGAGGAGAGTGTGTTCCCCTGATGGTTTAATATACACGGGACATTTTAGCAGATGAACAGTATAAGTGAGGAGATTGTGTTCCCCTGATGGTTTAATACACACGGGACATGTACCAGGTGAACAGAATAAGTGAGGAGAGTGTGTTCCCCTGATTTTTTTGTACAAACGGGACATGTAACCAGGTGAACAGTATAAGTGAGGAGAGTGTGTTGCCTGATTGTTTAATACACACGGGACATGTTACCAGGTGAACAGTATAAGTGAGGAGAGAGTGTTCCCCTGATGGTTTAATACTCACGGGACATGTTACCAGGTGAACAGTATAAGTGAGGAGAGAGTGTTCCCCTGATTGTTTAATACACACGGGACATGTTACCAGGAGAACAGTATAAGTGAAGAGAGTGTGTTCCCCTGATTTTTTAATGCACACGGGACATGTCACCAGTTGAACAGAATAAATGAGGAGAGTGGGTTCCCCTGATTGTTTAATACACACGGGACATGTTACCAGGTGAACTCTATAAGTGAGGAGAGTGTGTTCCCCTTATTGTTTAATAAACACGGGACATGTCACCAGGTGAACAGTATAAGTGAGGAGAGTGTGTTCCCCTGATGGTTTAATATACAATGGACATGTTACCAGGTGAACAGTATAAGTGAGGAGAGTGTGTTCCCCTGATGGTTTAATACACACGGGACATGTTACCAGATGAACAGTATAAGTGAGGAGATTGTGCTCCCCTTATGGTTTAATATACACGGGACATGTTACCACGTGAACAGTATAAGTGAAGAGTGTGTGTTCCCCTGATTGTTTAATACACACGGGACATGTTACCAGGTGAACAATATAAGTGAGGAGAGAGTGTTCCCCTGATGGTTTAATACAGAAGGAGACATGTTTCTAGGTGAACAGTATAAGTGAGGAGAGTGTGTTGCCTGATTGTTTAATACACACGGGACATGTTACCAGGTGAACAGTATAAGTGAGGAGAGAGTGTTCCCCAGATTGTTTAATACACACGGGACATGTTTCTAGGTGAACAGTATAAGTGAGGAGAGTGTGTTGCCTGATTGTTTAATACACACGGGACATGTTACCAGGTGAACAGTATAAGTGAGGAGAGTGTGTTCCCCTGATGGTTTAATACACACGGGACTTGTTACCAGATGAACAGTATAAGTGAGGAGAGTGTGTTGCCCTGATGGTTTAATATACACAGGACATGTTACCAGGTGAACAGTATAAGTGAGGAGATTGTGTTCCCCTGATGGTTTAATATACACGGGACATTTTACCAGATGAACATTATAAGTGAGGAGATTGTGTTCCCCTGATGGTTTGATATACACGGGATATGTTACCAGGTGAACAGAATAAGTGAGGAGAGTGTGTTCCCCTGATGGTTTAATATACACGGGATATGTTACCAGGTGAACAGTATAAGTGAGGAGAGTGTGTTCCCCTGATGGTTTAATATACACGGGATATGTTACCAGGTGAACAGTATAAGTGAGGAGAGTCTGTTCCCCTGATTGTTTAATACACACGGGACATGTCACCAGATGAACAGTATAAGTGAGGAGAGTGTGTTCCCCTGATTGTTTAATACACACGGGACATTTTACCAGATGAACAGTTTAAGTGAGGAGATTGTGTTCCCCTGATGGTTTAATAGACACGGGACATTTTACCAGATGAACAGTATAAGTGAGGAGATTGTGTTCCCCTGATGGTTTAATATACACGGGATATGTTACCAGGTGAACAATATAAGTGAGGAGAGTGTGTTCCCCTGATGGTTTAATATACACGGGACATTTTACCAGATGAACAGTATAAGTGAAGAGAGTGTGTTTCCCTGTTGGTTTAATATACACGGGACATTTTACCAGATGAACAGTATAAGTGAAGAGAGTGTGTTTCCCTGATGGTTTAATATACACGGGACATTTTACCAGATGAACAGTATAAGTGAAGAGAGTGTGTTTCCCTGATGGTTTAATATACACGGGACATGTTACCAGGTGAACAGTATAAGTGAGGAGATTGTGTTCCCCTGATGGTTTAATATACACGGGATATGTTACCAGGTGTACAGTATAAGTGAAGATAGTGTGTTTCCCTGATTGTTTAATATACACGGGAGATTTTACCAGATGAACAGTATAAGTGAGGAGATTGTGTTCCCCTGATGGTTTAATACACACAGGACATGTTACCAGGTGAACAGTATAAGTGAGGAGAATGTGTTCCCCTGATTGTTTAATACACACAGGACATGTTACCAGGTGAACAGTATAATTGAGGAGAGTGTGTTCCCCTGATGGTTTAATATACACAGGACATGTCACCAGGTGAACAGT
This sequence comes from Heterodontus francisci, assembly GCF_036365525.1. Lineage (NCBI taxonomy): Eukaryota > Metazoa > Chordata > Chondrichthyes > Heterodontiformes > Heterodontidae > Heterodontus > Heterodontus francisci. The sequence goes on from NW_027141546.1 coordinate 511,312, forward strand.
ATAAGTGAGGAGAGTGTGTTCCCCTGATTGTTTAATACACACGGGACATGTTACCAGGTGAACACTATAAGTGAGGAGAGTGTGTTCCCCTGATGGTTTAAAACACACGACATGTCAACAGGTGAACAGTAAAAGTGAAGAGAGTGAGTTCCCCTGATTGTTTAATACGCACGGGACATGTTACCAGGTGAACAGTAAAAGTGAGGAGAGTGTGTTCGCCTGATGGTTTAAAACACACGACATGTCAACAGGTGAACAGTAAAAGTGAAGAGAGTGAGTTCCCCTGATTGTTTAATACACCCGGGACATGTCACCAGGTGAACAGTATAAGTGAGGAGAGTGTGTTCCCCTGATGGTTTAATACACACGTGACATGTCACCAGTTGAACAGTATAATTGAGGAGAGGGCTTTCCCCTGATGGTTTAATATACATGGGACTTGTTACCAGGTGAACAGTATAAGTGAGGAGAGTGTGTTCCCCTGATGGTTTAATATACACGGGACATGTTCCCAGGTGAACAGTATAAGTGAGGAGAGTGTGTTCCCCTGATCGTTTAGTATACATGGGACATGTTGCCAGGTGAACAGTATAAGTGAGGAGAGTGTGTTCCCCTGATTGATTAACACGCACGGGACATGTTACCAGGTGAACTGTATAAGTGAGGATTATGTTTTCCCCTGATGGTTTAATATACACGGGACATGTTACCAGATGAACAGTATAAGTGAAGAGAGTGTGTTCCCCTGATGGTTTAATATACATGGGACATGTTACCAGGTGAACAGTATAAGTGAGGAGAGGGTCTTCCCCTGATGGTTTAATATACACAGGACTTGTTCCCAGTTGAACAGTATAAGTGAGGAGAGTGTGTTCCCCTGATGGTTTAATATACACGGGACATGTTAGCAGGTGAACAGTATAAGTGAGGATTATGTTTTCCCCTGATGGTTTAATATACATGGGACATGTTCCCAGGTGAACAGTATAAGTGAGGATTATGTTTTCCCCTGATGGTTTAATACACACGGGACATGTTACCAGGTGAACAGTATAAGTGAGGAGAGTGTGTTCCCCTGATGGTTTAATATACACGGGACTTGTTACCAGGTGAACAGTATAAGTGAGGAGAGTGTGTTCCCCTGATGGTTTAATATACACGGGACATTTTACCAGATGAACAGTATAAGTGAAGAGAGTGTGTTTCCCTGTTGGTTTAATATACACGGGACATTTTACCAGATGAACAGTATAAGTGAAGAGAGTGTGTTTCCCTGATGGTTTAATATACACGGGACATTTTACCAGATGAACAGTATAAGTGAAGAGAGTGTGTTTCCCTGATGGTTTAATATACACGGGACATTTTACCAGATGAACAGTATAAGTGAGGAGATTGTGTTCCCCTGATGGTTTAATATACACGGGACATGTTACCAGGTGAACAGTATAAGTGAGGAGATTGTGTTCCCCTGATGGTTTAATATACACGGGATATGTTACCAGGTGTACAGTATAAGTGAAGATAGTGTGTTTCCCTGATTGTTTAATATACACGGGAGATTTTACCAGATGAACAGTATAAGTGAGGAGATTGTGTTCCCCTGATGGTTTAATACACACAGGACATGTTACCAGGTGAACAGTATAAGTGAGGAGAGTGTGTTCCCCTGATGGTTTAATATACACAGGACATGTCACCAGGTGAACAGTATAAGTGAGGAGAGTGTGTTCCCCTGATTGTTTAATACACACGGGACATGTTACCAGGTGAACACTATAAGTGAGGAGAGTGTGTTCCCCTGATGGTTTAAAACACACGACATGTCAACAGGTGAACAGTAAAAGTGAAGAGAGTGAGTTCCCCTGATTGTTTAATACACCCGGGACATGTCACCAGGTGAACAGTATAAGTGAGGAGAGTGTGTTCCCCTGATGGTTTAATACACACGTGACATGTCACCAGTTGAACAGTATAATTGAGGAGAGGGCTTTCCCCTGATGGTTTAATATACATGGGACTTGTTACCAGGTGAACAGTATAAGTGAGGAGAGTGTGTTCCCCTGATGGTTTAATATACACGGGACATGTTCCCAGGTGAACAGTATAAGTGAGGAGAGTGCTTTCCCCTGATGGTTTAATCTCCACGGGACATGTTTCCAGGTGAACAGTATAAATTAGGAGAGTGTGTTCCCCTGATCGTTTAGTATACACGGGACATGTTGCCAGGTGAACAGTATATGTGAGGAGAGTGTGTTCCCCTGATTGATTAACACGCACGGGACATGTTACCAGGTGAACTGTATAAGTGAGGATTATGTTTTCCCCTGATGGTTTAATATACACGGGACATGTTACCAGATGAACAGTATAAGTGAAGAGAGTGTGTTCCCCTGATGGTTTAATATACATGGGACATGTTACCAGGTGAACAGTATAAGTGAGGAGAGGGTCTTCCCCTGATGGTTTAATATACACAGGACTTGTTCCCAGTTGAACAGTATAAGTGAGGAGAGTGTGTTCCCCTGATGGTTTAATATACACGGGACATGTTAGCAGGTGAACAGTATAAGTGAGGATTATGTTTTCCCCTGATGGTTTAATATACATGGGACATGTTCCCAGGTGAACAGTATAAGTGAGGATTATGTTTTCCCCTGATGGTTTAATACACACGGGACATGTTACCAGGTGAACAGTATAAGTGAGGAGAGTGTGTTCCCCTGATGGTTTAATATACACGGGACTTGTTACCAGGTGAACAGTATAAGTGAGGAGAGTGTGTTCCCCTGATGGTTTAATATACACGGGACATGTTCCCAGGTGAACAGTATAAGTGAGGAGATTGTGTTCCCCTGATCGTTTAGTATACACGTGACATGTTGCCAGGTGAACAGTATAAGTGAGGAGAGATTGTTACCCTGATGGTTTAATACGCACGGGACATGTCACCAGGTGAACAGTATAAGTGAGGAGAGTGTATTCCCCTGATTGTTTAACACGCACGGGACATGTTACCAGGTGAACAGTATAAGTCAGGGGAGTGTGTTCCCCTGATTGTTTAACACGCACGGGACATGTTACCAGGTGAACAGTATAAGTGAAGAGAGTGTGTTCCCCTGTTCGTTTAATATACACAGGACATGATACCAGGTGAACAGTATAAGAGAGGAGAGTGAGTTCCCCTGATTTTTTAATATACCCGGGACATGTCACCACGTGATCAGTATAAGTGAGGAGAGTGTGTTCCGCTGATGGTTTAATATACACGGGAAATGTTACCAGGTGAACAGTATAAGTGAGGAGACTGTATTCCCCTGATGGTTTAAAAGACACGGGACATGTTAGCAGGTGAACAGTAAAAGTGAGGATGATGTGTTCCCCTGATGGTTTAATATACACGGGACATGTTACCAGGTGAACAGTATAAGTGAGCAGAGTGTGTTCCCCTGATTGTTAAATATACACGGGACACGTTACCAGGCGAACAGTATAAGTGAGGAGAGTGTGTTCCGCTGATGGTTTAATATACACGGGAAATGTTACCAGGTGAACAGTATAAGTGAGGAGACTGTATTCCCCTGATGGTTTAAAAGACACGGGACATGTTAGCAGGTGAACAGTAAAAGTGAGGATGATGTGTTCCCCTGATGGTTTAATATACACGGGACATGTTACCAGGTGAACAGTATAAGTGAGCAGAGTGTGTTCCCCTGATTGTTAAATATACACGGGACACGTTACCAGGCGAACAGTATAAGTGAGGAGAGTGTGTTCCCCTGATGGTTTAATACACACGGGACATGTTACCAGGTGAACAGTATAAGTGAGGAGAGTGAGTTCCCCTGATTGTTTAATACACACGGGACATGTAACCAAGTGAGCAGTATAAGTGAGGAGAGTGTGTTCCCCTGATGGTTTAATATACACGGGACATGTAACCAAATGAACAGTATAAGTGAGGAGAGTGTGTTCCCCTGATGGTTTAACACGCACGGGACATGTTACCAGGTGAACAGTATAAGTGAGGAGAGTGTGTTCCCCTGATGGTTTAATATACACACGACATGATACCAGGTGAACAGTATAAGTGAGGGGAGTGAATTCCCCTGATTGTTTAATATGCACGGGACATGTCACCAGGTGAACAGGATAAGTGAGGAGAATGTGTTCCCCTGATGGTTTAATATTCACGGGACATGTTACCAGCTGAACAGTATAAGTGAGGAGAGTGTGTTCCCCTGATGGTTTAATACGCACGGGACATTTCACCAAGTGAACTGTATAAGTGAGGAGAGTGTGTTCCCCTGATGATTTAATGCACACAGGACATGTTACCAGGTGAACAGTACAAGTGAGGAGAGTGTGTTCCCCTGATGTTTTAACACGCACGGGACATGTTACCAGGTGAACAGTATAAGTGAGGAGAGTGTGTTCCCCTGATTGTTTATTACACACGGGACATGTCACCTGGTGAACAGTATAAGTGAGGAGAGTGTGTTCCCCTGATGGTTTAATATACACGGGACATGTAAGCAAATGAACAGTATAAGTGAGGAGAGTGTGTTCCCCTGATGGTTTAACACGCACGGGACATGTTACCAGGTGAACAGTATAAGTGAGGAGAGTGTGTTCCCCTGATGGTTTAATATACACGGGACATGTCACCAGGTGAACAGGATAAGTGAGGAGAATGTGTTCCCCTGATGGTTTAATATTCACTGGACATGTTACCAGATGAACAGTCTAAGTGAGGAGAGCGTGTTCCCCTGATGGTTTAATATGCACGGGACATGTTACCAGCTGAACAGTATAAGTGAGGAGAGTGTGTTCCCCTGATGGTTTAATACGCACGGGACATTTCACCAAGTGAACTGTATAAGTGAGGAGAGTGTGTTCCCCTGATGATTTAATGCACACAGGACATGTTACCAGGTGAACAGTATAAGTGAGGAGAGTGTGTTCCCCTGATGTTTTAACACGCACGGGACATGTTACCAGGTAAACAGTATAAGTGAGGAGAGTGTGTTCCCCTGATTGTTTAATACACACGGGACATGTCACCTGGTGAACAGTATAAGTGAGGAGAGTGTGTTCCCCTGATGGTTTAATATACACGGGACATGTTACCAGGTGAACAGTATAAGTGAGGAGAGTGTGTTCCCCTGATTGTTTAATACTCACGGGACATGTTACCAGGTGAACAGTATAAGTGAGGAGACTGTGTTCCCCTGATGCTTTAATACACCCGGGACATGTTACCAGGTGAACAGTATAAGTGAGGAGAGTGTGATCCAATGATTGTTTAATACTGACGGGATTTGTCACCAGGTGAAGAGTAGAAGTGAGGAGAGTGTGTTCCCCTGATGGTTTAATATACGCGGGACATGTTACCAGGTGAACAGTATAATTGAGGAGAGTGTGTTCCCCTGATGGTTTAATATACATGGGACATGTTACCAGGTGAACAGTATAAGTGAGGAGAGTGTGTTCTCCTGATTGTTTAACACACACGGGACATGTTACCAGGTGAACAGTATAAGTGAGGAGACTTTGTTCCCCTGATGGTTTAATATACATGGGACATGTTACCAGGTGAACAGTTTAAGTGAAGAGAGAGTGTTCCCCTTATTGTTTAATACACACGGGACATGTTACCAGGTGAACAGTATAAGTGAGGAGAGTGTGTTCCCCTGATGGTTTAATATACATGGGACATGTTACCAGGTGAACAGTATAAGTGAGGAGAGTGTGTTCCCCTGATGGTTTAATACACACGGGACATGTTACCAGGTGAACAGTATAAGTGAGGAGAGTGTGTTCCCCTGATTGTTTAATACGCACGGGACATGTTACCAGGTGAACAGTATCAGTGAGGAGAGTGTGTTCCCCTGATTGTTTAATACGCACGGGACATGTTACCAGGTGAACAGTATAAGTGAGGAGAGTGTGTTCCCCTGATTGTTTAATACACACGGGACATGTTACCAGGTGAACAGTATAAGTGAGGAGAGTGTGTTCCCCTGATTGTTTAATACGCACGGGACATGTTACCAGGTGAACAGTATATGTGAGGAGAGTGTGTTCCCCTGTTTGTTTAATACGCACGGGACATGTTACCAGGTGAACAGGATAAGTGAGGAGTGTGAGTTCCCCTGATGGTTTAATACAAACAGGACATGTCAACAGGTGAACAGTATAAGTGAGGAGAGGTTTTTCCCCTGTTTGTTTAATACACACGGGACATGTTATCAGGTGAACAGTATAAGTGAGGAGAATGTCTTCCCCTTATGGTTTAATACTGATGGGACATGTCACCAGATGAACAGTATAAGTGAGGAGAGTGAGTTCCCCTGATTGTTTAATGCACACAGGACATGTTACCAGGTAAACAGCATAAGTGAGGAGAGTGTGTTCCCCTGATTGTTTAATGCACACAGGACATGTTACCAGGTAAACAGCATAAGTGAGGAGAGTGTGTTCCCCTGATTGTTTAACACACACGGGACATGTTACCAGGTGAACAGTAGAAGTGAGGAGACTTTGTTCCCCTGATGGTTTAATATACATGGGACATGTTACCAGGTGAACAGTTTAAGTGAAGAGAGTGTGTTCCCCTGATGGTTTAATACGCATGGGACATTTCACCAAGTGAACTGTATAAGTGAGGAGAGTGTGTTCCCCTGATGGTTTAACACGCACGGGACATGTTACCAGGTGAACAGCATAAGTGAGGAGAGTGTGTTCCCCTGATGGTTTAATACGCACGGGACATTTCACCAAGTGAACTGTATAAGTGAGGAGAGTGTGTTCCCCTGATGGTTTAATACGCACGGGACATTTCACCAAGTGAACTGTATAAGTGAGGAGAGTGTGTTCCCCTGATGGTTTAACACGCACGGGACATGTTACCAGGTGAACAGTATAAGTGAGGAGAGTGTGTTCCCCTGATGGTTTAATATACACACGACATGATACCAGGTGAACAGTATAAGTGAGGGGAGTGAATTCCCCTGATTGTTTAATATGCACGGGACATGTCACCAGGTGAACAGGATAAGTGAGGAGAATGTGTTCCCCTGATGGTTTAATATTCACTGGACATGTTACCAGATGAACAGTATAAGTGAGGAGAGTGTGTTCCCCTGATGGTTTAATACGCACGGGACATTTCACCAAGTGAACTGTATAAGTGAAGAGAGTGTGTTCCCCTGATGATTTAATGCACACAGGACATGTTACCAGGTGAACAGTACAAGTGAGGAGAGTGTGTTCCCCTGATGTTTTAACACGCACGGGACATGTTACCAGGTGAACAGTATAAGTGAGGAGAGTGTGTTCCCCTGATTGTTTATTACACACGGGACATGTCACCTGGTGAACAGTATAAGTGAGGAGAGTGTGTTCCCCTGATGGTTTAATATACACGGGACATGTAACCAAATGAACAGTATAAGTGAGGAGAGTGTGTTCCCCTGATGGTTTAACACGCACGGGACATGTTACCAGGTGAACAGTATAAGTGAGGAGAGTGTGTTCCCCTGATGGTTTAATATGCACGGGACATGTCACCAGGTGAACAGGATAAGTGAGGAGAATGTGTTCCCCTGATGGTTTAATACGCACGGGACATTTCACCAAGTGAACTGTATAAGTGAAGAGAGTGTGTTCCCCTGATGATTTAATGCACACAGGACATGTTACCAGGTGAACAGTATAAGTGAGGAGAGTGTGTTCCCCTGATGTTTTAACACGCACGGGACATGTTACCAGGTAAACAGTATAAGTGAGGAGAGTGTGTTCCCCTGATTGTTTATTACACACGGGACATGTTACCAGGTGAACAGTATAAGTGAGGAGAGTGTGTTCCCCTGATTGTTTAATACTGACGGGATTTGTCACCAGGTGAAGAGTAGAAGTGAGGAGAGTGTGTTCCCCTGATGGTTTAATATACGCGGGACATGTTACCAGGTGAACAGTATAATTGAGGAGAGTGTGTTCCCCTGATGGTTTAATATACATGGGACATGTTACCAGGTGAACAGTATAAGTGAGGAGAGTGTGTTCCCCTGATTGTTTAACACACACGGGACATGTTACCAGGTGAACAGTAGAAGTGAGGAGACTTTGTTCCCCTGATGGTTTAATATACATGGGACATGTTACCAGGTGAACAGTTTAAGTGAAGAGAGAGTGTTCCCCTGATTGTTTAATACACACGGGACATGTTACCAGGTGAACAGTATAAGTGAGGAGAGTGTGTTCCCCTGATGGTTTAATATACATGGGACATGTTACCAGGTGAACAGTATAAGTGAGGAGAGTGTGTTCCCCTGATGGTTTAATACACACGGGACATGTTACCAGGTGAACAGTATAAGTGAGGAGAGTGTGTTCCCCTGATTGTTTAATACGCACGGGACATGTTACCAGGTGAACAGTATAAGTGAGGAGAGTGTGTTCCCCTGATTGTTTAATACGCACGGGACATGTTACCAGGTGAACAGTATAAGTGAGGAGAGTGTGTTCCCCTGATTGTTTAATACACACGGGACATGTTACCAGGTGAACAGTATAAGTGAGGAGAGTGTGTTACCCTGATTGTTTAATACGCACGGGACATGTTACCAGGTGAACAGTATATGTGAGGAGAGTGTGTTCCCCTGTTTGTTTAATACACACGGGACATGTTACCAGGTGAACAGTATAAGTGAGGAGAGTGTGTTCCCCTGATTGTTTAATACGCACGGGACATGTTACCAGGTGAACAGGATAAGTGAGGAGAGTGAGTTCCCCTGATGGTTTAATACAAACAGGACATGTTAACAGGTGAACAGTATAAGTGAGGAGAGGTTTTTCCCCTGTTTGTTTAATACACACGGGACATGTTACCAGGTGAACAGTATAAGTGAGGAGAATGTCTTCCCCTTATGGTTTAATACTGATGGGACATGTCACCAGATGAACAGTATAAGTGAGGAGAGTGTGTTCCCCTGATTGTTTAATGCACACAGGACATGTTACCAGGTAAACAGCATAAGTGAGGAGAGTGTGTTCCCCTGATGGTTTAATACGCGCGGGACATTTCACCAAGTGAACTGTATAAGTGAGGAGAGTGTGTTCCCCTGATTGTTTAATGCACACAGGACATGTTACCAGGTAAACAGCATAAGTGAGGAGAGTGTGTTCCCCTGATGGTTTAATACGCATGGGACATTTCACCAAGTGAACTGTATAAGTGAGGAGAGTGTGTTCCCCTGATGGTTTAACACGCACGGGACATGTTACCAGGTGAACAGCATAAGTGAGGAGAGTGTGTTCCCCTGATGGTTTAATACGCACGGGACATTTCACCAAGTGAACTGTATAAGTGAGGAGAGTGTGTTCCCCTGATTTTTTAATGCACACAGGACATGTTACCAGGTAAACAGCATAAGTGAGGAGAGTGTGTTCCCCTGATGGTTTAATACGCATGGGACATTTCACCAAGTGAACTGTATAAGTGAGGAGAGTGTGTTCCCCTGATGGTTTAACACGCACGGGACATGTTGCCAGGTGAACAGTATAAGTGAGGAAAGTGTGTTCCCCTGATGGTTTAACACGCACGGGACATGTTACCAGGTGAACAGTATAAGTGAGGAGAGAGTGTTCCAATGATGGTTTAATGCACACGGGACATGTTACCAGGTGAACAGTAGAAGTGAGGAGAGTGCTTTCCCCTGATGGTTTAATATTCACGGGACATGTTGCCAGGTGAACAGTATAAGTGAGGAGACTGTGTTCCCCTGATTGTTTAATACACACGGGACATGTTACCAGGTGAACATTATAAGTGAGGAGAGTGTGTTCCCCTGATGGTTTAATATACACGGGACATGTCACCAGGTGAACAGTATAAGTGAGGAGAGTGTGTTCCCCTGATTGTTTAATACACACGGGACATGTTACCAGGTGAACAGTATAAGTGAGGAGAGTGTGTTCCCCTGATGGTTTAATATACACGGGACATGTCACCAGGTGAACAGTATAAGTGCGGAGAGTGTGTTCCCCTGATTGTTTAATACACACGGGACATGTCACCTGGTGAACAGTATAAGTGAGGAGAGTGTGTTCCCCTGATGGTTTAATATACACGGGACATGTCACCAGGTGAACAGTATAAGTGAGGAGAGTGTGTTCCCCTGATTGTTTTATACACACGGGACATGTCACCAGGTGAACAGTATTAGTGAGGAGAGTGTGTTCCCCTGATTGTTTAATACTCACGGGACATGTTGCCAGGTGAACAGTATAAGTGAGGAAAGTGTGTTCCCCTGATGGTTTAACACGCACGGGACATGTTACCAGGTGAACAGTATAAGTGAGGAGAGTGTGTTCCCCTGATTGTTTAATACACACGGGACATGTCACCTGGTGAACAGTATAAGTGAGGAGAGTGTGTTCCCCTGATGGTTTAATATACACGGGACATATTACCAGGTGAACAGTATAAGTGAGGAGAGTGTGTTCCCCTGATTGTTTAATACACACGGGACATGTCACCAGGTGAACAGTATAAGTGAGGAGAGTGTTTTCCCCTGATTGTTTAATACTCACGGGACATGTTGCCAGGTGAACAGTATAAGTGAGGACAGTGTGTTCCCCTGATGGTTTAACACGCACGGGACATGTTACCAGGTGAACAGTATAAGTGAGGAGAGTGTGTTCCATTGATGGTTTAATGCACACGGGACATGTTACCAGGTGAACAGTATAAGTGAGGAGAGTGCTTTCCCCTGATGGTTTAATATTCACGGGACATGTTGCCAGGTGAACAGTATAAGTGAGGAAAGTGTGTTCCCCTGATGGTTTAACACGCACGGGACATGTTACCAGGTGATCAGTATAAGTGAGGAGAGTGTGTTCCCCTGATTGTTTAATACACTCGGGACATGTCACCTGGTGAACAGTATAAGTGAGGAGAGTGTGTTCCCCTGATGGTTTAATATACACGGGACATGTCACCAGGTGAACAGTATAAGTGCGGAGAGTGTGTTCCCCTGATTGTTTAATACACACGGGACATGTCACCAGGTGAACAGGATAAGTGAGGAGAATGTGTTCCCCTGATGGTTTAATATTCACTGGACATGTTACCAGATGAACAGTATAAGTGAGGAGAGTGTGTTCCCCTGCTGGTTTAATACGCACGGGACATTTCACCAAGTGAACTGTATAAGTGAGGAGCGTGTGTTCCCCTGATGATTTAATGCACACAGGACATGTTACCAGGTGAACAGTTTAAGTGAGGAGAGTGTGTTCCCCTGATGTTTTAACACGCACGGGACATGTTACCAGGTGAAAAGTATAAGTGAGGAGAGTGTGTTCCCCTGATTGTTTATTACACACTGGACATGTCACCTGGTGAACATTATAAGTGAGGAGAGTGTGTTCCCCTGATGGTTTAATATACACGGGACATGTTACCAGGTGAACAGTATAAGTGAGGAGAGTGTGTTCCCCTGATTGTTTAATACTCACGGGACATGTTACCAGGTGAACAGTATAAGTGAGGAGAGTGTGATCCAATGATTGTTTAATACACACGGGACATGTTACCAGGTGAACAGTATAAGTGAGGAGAGTGTGTTCCCCTGATTGTTTAATACGCACGGGACATGTTACCAGGTGAACAGTATAAGTGAGGAGAGTGTGTTCCCCTGATTGTTTAATACACACGGGACATGTTACCAGGTGAACAGTATAAGTGAGGAGAGTGTGTTCCCCTGATTGTTTAATATGCACGGGACAGGTTACCATGTGAACAGTATAAGTGAGGAGAGCGTGTTCCCCTGATTGTTTAATACGCACGGGACATGTTACCAGGTGAACAGGATAAGTGAGGAGAGTGTGTTCCCCTGATTGTTTAATACACACGGGACATGTCACCAGGTGAACAGTATAAGTGAGGAGAGTGTGTTCCCCTGATGGTTTAATACGCATGGGACATGTTACCAGGTGAACAGTATAAGTGAGGAGAGTGTGTTCCCCTGATGGTTTAATGCACACGGGACATGTTACCAGGTGAACAGTATAAGTGAGGAGAGAGTGTTCCATTGATGGTTTAATGCACACGGGACATGTCACCAGGTGAACAGTATAAGTGAGGAAAGAGTGTTCCATTGATTGTTTAATGCACACAGGACATGTTACCAGGTAAACAGCATAAGTGAGGAGAGTGTGTTCCCCTGATGGTTTAATACTGACGGGACATGTCACCACATGAACAGTATAAGTGAGGAGAGTCAGTTCCCCTGATTGTTTAATGCACACAGGAAATGTTACCAGGTAAACAGCATAAGTGAGGATAGTGTGTTCCCCTGATTGTTTAATGCACACAGGACATGTTACCAGGTAAACAGCATAAGTGAGGAGAGTGTGTTCCCCTGATGGTTTAATGCACACGGGACATGTTACCAGGTGAACAGTATAAGTGAGGAGAGAGTGTTCCATTGATGGTTTAATGCACACGGGACATGTTACCAGGTGAACAGTATAAGTGAGGAGAGTGCTTTCCCCTGATGGTTTAATATTCACGGGACATGTTGCCAGGTGAACAGTATAAGTGAGGAGAGTGTGTTCCCCTGATTGTTTAATACACACGGGACATGTTACCAGGTGAACATTATAAGTGAGGAGAGTGTGCTCCCCTGATGGTTTAATATACACGGGACATGTCACCAGGTGAACAGTATAAGTGAGGAGAGTGTGTTCCCCTGATTGTTTAATACACACGGGACATGTTACCAGGTGAACAGTATAAGTGAGGAGAGTGTGTTCCCCTGATGGTTTAATATACACGGGACATGTCACCAGGTGAACAGTATAAGTGCGGAGAGTGTGTTCCCCTGATTGTTTAATACACACGGGACATGTCACCTGGTGAACAGTATAAGTGAGGAGAGTGTGTTCCCCTGATGGTTTAATATACACGGGACATGTCACCAGGTGAACAGTATAAGTGCGGAGAGTGTGTTCCCCTGATTGTTTAATACACACGGGACATGTCACCAGGTGAACAGTATTAGTGAGGAGAGTGTGTTCCCCTGATTGTTTAATACTCACGGGACATGTTGCCAGGTGAACAGTATAAGTGAGGAAAGTGTGTTCCCCTGATGGTTTAACACGCACGGGACATGTTACCAGGTGAACAGTATAAGTGAGGAGAGTGTGTTCCCCTGATTGTTTAATACACACGGGACATGTCAGCTGGTGAACAGTATAAGTGAGGAGAGTGTGTTCCCCTGATGGTTTAATATACACGGGACATATTACCAGGTGAACAGTATAAGTGAGGAGAGTGTGTTCCCCTGATTGTTTAATACACACGGGACATGTCACCAGGTGAACAGTATAAGTGAGGAGAGTGTTTTCCCCTGATTGTTTAATACTCACGGGACATGTTGCCAGGTGAACAGTATAAGTGAGGACAGTGTGTTCCCCTGATGGTTTAACACGCACGGGACATGTTACCAGGTGAACTGTATAAGTGAGGAGAGTGTGTTCCATTGATGGTTTAATGCACACGGGACATGTTACCAGGTGAACAGTATAAGTGAGGAGAGTGCTTTCCCCTGATGGTTTAATATTCACGGGACATGTTGCCAGGTGAACAGTATAAGTGAGGAAAGTGTGTTCCCCTGATGGTTTAACACGCACGGGACATGTTACCAGGTGAACAGTATAAGTGAGGAGAGTGTGTTCCCCATATTGTTTAATACACTCGGGACATGTCACCTGGTGAACAGTATAAGTGAGGAGAGTGTGTTCCCCTGATGGTTTAATATACACGGGACCTGTCACCAGGTGAACAGTATAAGTGCGGAGAGTGTGTTCCCCTGATGGTTTAATATACACGGGACCTGTCACCAGATGAACAGTCTAAGTGAGGAGAGCGTGTTCCCCTGATGGTTTAATATGCACGGGACATGTTACCAGCTGAACAGTATAAGTGAGGAGAGTGTGTTCCCCTGCTGGTTTAATACGCACGGGACATTTCACCAAGTGAACTGTATAAGTGAGGAGCGTGTGTTCCCCTGATGATTTAATGCACACGGGACATGTTACCAGGTGAACATTATAAGTGAGGAGAGTGTGTTCCCCTGATCGTTTAATATACACGGGACATGTCACCAGGTGAACAGTATAAGTGAGGAGAGTGTGTTCCCCTGATTGTTTAATACACACGGGACATGTTACCAGGTGAACAGTATAAGTGAGGAGAGTGTGTTCCCCTGATGGTTTAATATACACGGGACATGTCACCAGGTGAACAGTATAAGTGCGGAGAGTGTGTTCCCCTGATTGTTTAATACACACGGGACATGTCACCAGGTGAACAGTATAAGTGAGGAGAGTGTGTTCCCCTGATGGTTTAATATACACGGGACATGTCACCAGGTGAACAGTATAAGTGCGGAGAGTGTGTTCCCCTGATTGTTTAATACACACGGGACATGTCACCAGGTGAACAGTATTAGTGAGGAGAGTGTGTTCCCCTGATTGTTTAATACTCACTGGACATGTTGCCAGGTGAACAGTATAAGTGAGGAAAGTGCGTTCCCCTGATGGTTTAACACGCACGGGACATGTTACCAGGTGAACAGTATAAGTGAGGAGACTTTGTTCCCCTGATGGTTTAATATACATGGGACATGTTACCAGGTGAACAGTATAAGTGAAGAGAGAGTGTTCCCCTGATTGTTTAATACACACGGGACATGTTACCAGGTGAACAGTATAAGTGAGGAGAGTGTGTTCCCCTGATTGTTTAATACGCACGGGACATGTTACCAGGTGAACAGTATAAGTGAGGAGAGTGTGTTCCCCTGATTGTTTAATACACACGGGACATGTTACCAGGTGAACAGAATAGTGAGGAGAGTATGTTCCCCTGATTGTTTAATACACACGGGACATGTTACCAGGTGAACAGTATAAGTGAGGAGAGTGTGTTCCCCTGATTGTTTAATACACACGGGACATGTTACCAGGTGAACAGTATAAGTGAGGAGAGTGTGTTCCCCTGATTGTTTAATACGCACGGGACAGGTTACCAGGTGAACAGTATAAGTGAGGAGAGCGTGTTCCCCTGATTGTTTAATACGCACGGGACATGTTACCAGGTGAACAGGATAAGTGAGGAGAGTGAGTTCCCCTGATGGTTTAATACAAACAGGACATGTCAACAGGTGAACAGTATAAGTGAGGAGAGTGTGTTCTCCTGATTGTTTAATACGCACGGGTCATGTTACCAGGTGAACAGTATAAGTGAGGAGAGTGTCTTCCCCTGATTGTTTAATGCACACGGGACATGTTACCAGGTGAACAGTATAAGTGAGGAGAGTGTGTTCCCCTGATTGTTTAATACTGACGGGACATGTCACCAGGTGAACAGTATAAGTGAGGAGAGTGTGTTCCCCTGATTGCTTAATACTGACGGGACATGTCACATGGTGAACAGTATAAGTGGGGAGAGTGAGTTCCCCTGATGGTTTAATATACACGGGACATGTTACCAGGTGAGCAGTATAAGTGAGGAGAGAGTGTTCCACTGATTGTTTAATATAGACGGGACATGTCACCAGGTGAACAGTATAAGTGAGGAGAGTGTGTTCCCCTGATGCTTTAATATACGCAGGACATGTTACCAGGCGAACAGCATAAGTGAGGAGAGTGTGTTCCCCTGATGGTTTAATAAACACGGGACATGTTCCCAGGTGAACAGTATAAGAGAGGAGAGTGTGTTCCCCTGATTGTTTAATACTGACGGAACATGTTAGCAGGTGAACAGGATAAGTGAGGAGAGTGTGTTCCCCTGATTGTTTAATACACACGGGACATGTTACCAGGTGAACAGTATAAGTGAGGAGAGTGTGCTCCCCTGATGTTTTAATATACACGGGACATGTTACCAGGTGAACAGTAGAAGTGAGGAGAGTGTGTTCCCCTGATTGTTTAAAGCACACGGGACATGTTACCAGGTGAACAGTATAAGTGAGGAGAGTGTGCTCCCCTCATGGTTTAATATACACGGGACATGTTACCATGTGAACAGCATAAGTGAGGAGAGTGTGTTCCCCTGATGGTTTAATACACACGGGACATGTTACCAGGTGAACAGCAGAAGTGAGGAGAGTATGTTCCCCTGATGGTTTAATATACACGGGACATGTTACCAGGTGAACAGTGTAAGTGAGGAGAGTTTGTTGCCCTGATTGTTTAATACACACGGGACATGTTACCAGGTGAACAGTATAAGTGAGGAGAGTTTGTTGCCCTGATTGTTTAATACACACGGGACATGTTACCAGGTGAACAGTATAAGTGAGGAGAGTGTGTTCCCCTGATGGTTTAATAAACACGGGACATGTTACCATTTGAACAGTATAAGTGAGGAGATTGTGTTCCCCTGATTGTTTAATATACACGGGACATGTTACCAGGTGAACAGTAGAAGTGAGGAGAGTGTGTTCCCCTGATTGTTTAATACACACGGGACATGTCACCAGGTGAACAGTATAAGTGAGGAGAGTGTGTTCCCCTGATTGTTTAATACTAACGGGACATGTCACCAGTTGAACAGTCCAAGTGAGGAGAGTGTGTTCCCCTGATTGTTTAATATACACGGGACATGTTACCAGGTGAACAGTATAAGTGAGGAGAGTTTGTTGCCCTGATTGTTTAATACTGACGGGACATGTTACCAGGTGAAAAGTATAAGTGAGGAGAGTGTGTTACCATGATGCTTTAATCTACACAGGACATGTTACCAGGCGAACAGTATAAGTGAGGAGAGTGTGTTCCCCTGATTGCTTAATACTGACGGGACATGTAACCAGGTGAACAGTATAAGTGAGGAGAGTGTGTTCCCCTGATTGTTTAATACTGACGGGACATGTCACATGGTGAACAGTATAAGTGGGGAGAGTGAGTTCCCCTGATGGTTTAATATACACGGGACATGTTACCAGGTGAGCAGTATAAGTGAGGAGAGTGTGTTCCCCTGATTGTTTAATACTGACGGGACATGTCACCAGGTGAACAGTATAAGTGAGGAGAGTGTGTTCCCCTGATTGCTTAATACTGACGGGACATGTCACATGGTGAACAGTATAAGTGGGGAGAGTGAGTTCCCCTGATGGTTTAATATACACGGGACATGTTACCAGGTGAGCAGTATAAGTGAGGAGAGAGTGTTCCACTGATTGTTTAATATAGACGGGACATGTCACCAGGTGAACAGTATAAGTGAGGAGAGTGTGTTCCCCTGATGCTTTAATATACGCAGGACATGTTACCAAGCGAACAGCATAAGTGAGGAGAGTGTGTTCCCCTGATGGTTTAATAAACACGGGACATGTTCCCAGGTGAACAGTATAAGAGAGGAGAGTGTGTTCCCCTGATTGTTTAATACTGACGGAACATGTTAGCAGGTGAACAGGATAAGTGAAGAGAGTGTGTTCCCCAGATTGTTTAATATACACAGGACATGTTACCAGATGAACAGTATAAGTGAGGAGAGTGTGTTCCCCTGATTGTTTAATACACACGGGACATGTTACCAGGTGAACAGTATAAGTGAGGAGAGTGTGCTCCCCTGATGTTTTAATATACACGGGACATGTTACCAGGTGAACAGTAGAAGTGAGGAGAGTTTGTTGCCCTGATTCTTTAATACTGACGGGGCATATTACCAGGTGAACAGAATAGTGAGGAGAGTGTGTTCCCCAGATTGTTTAATATACACAGGACATGTTACCAGATGAACAGTATAAGTGAGGAGAGTGTGTTCCCCTGATTGTTTAATACACACGGGACATGTTACCAGGTGAACAGTATAAGTGAGGAGAGTGTGCTCCCCTGATGTTTTAATATACACGGGACATGTTACCAGGTGAACAGTAGAAGTGAGGAGAGTTTGTTGCCCTGATTCTTTAATACTGACGGGGCATGTTACCAGGTGATCTGTATAAGTGAGGAGAGTTTGTTTCCCTGATTGTTTAATACACACGGGACTTGTTACCAGGTGAACTGTAGTTGTGCGGAGAGTGTGCTCCTCTGATTGTTTAATACTGACAGGACATTTCACCAGTTGAACAGTATAAGTGAGGAGAGTGTGTTCCCCTGATTGTTTAAAGCACACGGGACATGTTACCAGGTGAACAGTATAAGTGAGGAGAGTGTGCTCCCCTCATGGTTTAATATACACGGGACATGTTACCACGTGAACAGCATAAGTGAGGAGAGTGTGTTCCCCTGATGGTTTAATACACACGGGACATGTTACCAGGTGAACAGCAGAAGTGAGGAGAGTATGTTCCCCTGATGGTTTAATATACAAGGGACATGTTACCAGGTGAACAGTGTAAGTGAGGAGAGTTTGTTGCCCTGATTGTTTAATACACACGGGACATGTTACCAGGTGAACAGTATAAGTGAGGAGAGTGTGTTCCCCTGATTGTTTAATACTAACGGGACATGTCACCAGTTGAACAGTCCAAGTGAGGAGAGTGTGTTCCCCTGATTGTTTAATATACACGGGACATGTTACCAGGTGAACAGTATAAGTGAGGAGAGTTTGTTGCCCTGATTGTTTAATACTGACGGGACATGTTACCAGGTGAAAAGTATAAGTGAGGAGAGTGTGTTACCATGATGCTTTAATCTACACAGGACATGTTACCAGGCGAACAGTATAAGTGAGGAGAGTGTGTTCCCCTGATTGCTTAATACTGACGGGACATGTAACCAGGTGAACAGTATAAGTGAGGAGAGTGTGTTCCCCTGATTGTTTAATACTGACGGGACATGTCACATGGTGAACAGTATAAGTGGGGAGAGTGAGTTCCCCTGATGGTTTAATATACACGGGACATGTTACCAGGTGAGCAGTATAAGTGAGGAGAGTGTGTTCCCCTGATTGTTTAATACTGACGGGACATGTCACCAGGTGAACAGTATAAGTGAGGAGAGTGTGTTCCCCTGATTGCTTAATACTGACGGGACATGTCACATGGTGAACAGTATAAGTGGGGAGAGTGAGTTCCCCTGATGGTTTAATATACACGGGACATGTTACCAGGTGAGCAGTATAAGTGAGGAGAGAGTGTTCCACTGATTGTTTAATATAGACGGGACATGTCACCAGGTGAACAGTATAAGTGAGGAGAGTGTGTTCCCCTGATGCTTTAATATACGCAGGACATGTTACCAAGCGAACAGCATAAGTGAGGAGAGTGTGTTCCCCTGATGGTTTAATAAACACGGGACATGTTCCCAGGTGAACAGTATAAGAGAGGAGAGTGTGTTCCCCTGATTGTTTAATACTGACGGAACATGTTAGCAGGTGAACAGGATAAGTGAGGAGAGTGTGTTCCCCAGATTGTTTAATATACACAGGACATGTTACCAGATGAACAGTATAAGTGAGGAGAGTGTGTTCCCCTGATTGTTTAATACACACGGGACATGTTACCAGGTGAACAGTATAAGTGAGGAGAGTGTGCTCCCCTGATGTTTTAATATACACGGGACATGTTACCAGGTGAACAGTAGAAGTGAGGAGAGTTTGTTGCCCTGATTCTTTAATACTGACGGGGCATATTACCAGGTGAACAGAATAGTGAGGAGAGTGTGTTCCCCAGATTGTTTAATATACACAGGACATGTTACCAGATGAACAGTATAAGTGAGGAGAGTGTGTTCCCCTGATTGTTTAATACACACGGGACATGTTACCAGGTGAACAGTATAAGTGAGGAGAGTGTGCTCCCCTGATGTTTTAATATACACGGGACATGTTACCAGGTGAACAGTAGAAGTGAGGAGAGTTTGTTGCCCTGATTCTTTAATACTGACGGGGCATGTTACCAGGTGATCTGTATAAGTGAGGAGAGTTTGTTTCCCTGATTGTTTAATACACACGGGACTTGTTACCAGGTGAACTGTAGTTGTGCGGAGAGTGTGCTCCTCTGATTGTTTAATACTGACAGGACATTTAACCAGTTGAACAGTATAAGTGAGGAGAGTGTGTTCCCCTGATTGTTTAAAGCACACGGGACATGTTACCAGGTGAACAGTATAAGTGAGGAGAGTGTGCTCCCCTCATGGTTTAATATACACGGGACATGTTACCACGTGAACAGCAT
The DNA here is from genome assembly GCF_036365525.1 of Heterodontus francisci. Lineage (NCBI taxonomy): Eukaryota > Metazoa > Chordata > Chondrichthyes > Heterodontiformes > Heterodontidae > Heterodontus > Heterodontus francisci. The sequence continues at coordinate 531,501 of NW_027141546.1, forward strand.
AAGTGAGGAGAGTGTGTTCCCCTGATGGTTTAATACACACGGGACATGTTACCAGGTGAACAGCAGAAGTGAGGAGAGTATGTTCCCCTGATGGTTTAATATACACGGGACATGTTACCAGGTGAACAGTGTAAGTGAGGAGAGTTTGTTGCCCTGATTGTTTAATACACACGGGACATGTTACCAGGTGAACAGTATAAGTGAGGAGAGTGTGTTCCCCTGATTGTTTAATACACACGGGACATGTTACCAGGTGAACAGTATAAGTGAGGAGAGTGTGCTCCCCTGATGTTTTAATATACACGGGACATGTTACCAGGTGAACAGTAGAAGTGAGGAGAGTTTGTTGCCCTGATTCTTTAATACTGACGGGGCATGTTACCAGGTGATCTGTATAAGTGAGGAGAGTTTGTTTCCCTGATTGTTTAATACACACGGGACATGTAACCAGGTGAACTGTAGTTGTGCGGAGAGTGTGCTCCTCTGATTGTTTAATACTGACAGGACATTTCACCAGTTGAACAGTATAAGTGACGAGAGTGTGTTCCCCTGATTGTTTAAAGCACACGGGACATGTTACCAGGTGAACAGTATAAGTGAGGAGAGTGTGCTCCCCTCATGGTTTAATATACACGGGACATGTTACCACGTGAACAGCATAAGTGAGGAGAGTGAGTTCCCCTGATGGTTTAATACACACGGGACATGTTACCAGGTGAACAGCAGAAGTGAGGAGAGTATGTTCCCCTGATGGTTTAATATACACGGGACATGTTACCAGGTGAACAGTGTAAGTGAGGAGAGTTTGTTGCCCTGATTGTTTAATATACATGGGACATGTTACCAGGTGAACAGTATAAGTGAGGAGAGTGTGTTCCCCTGATGGTTTAATACACACAGGACATGTTACCAGGCAAACAGTATAAGTGAGGAGATTGTGTTCCCCTGATGCTTTAATAAACACGGGACTTGTTACCATTTGAACAGTATAAGTGAGGAGATTGTGTTCCCCTGATTGTTTAATACTGACGGGACATGTAACCAGGTGAACAGTATCAGTGAGGAGAGTGTGTTCCCCTGATGGTTTAATACACACAGGACATGTAACCAGGCAAACAGTATAAGTGAGGAGATTGTGTTCCCCTGATGGTTTAATAAACACGGGACATGTTACCATTTGAACAGTATAAGTGAGGAGATTGTGTTCCCCTGATTGTTTAATGCTGACGGGACATGTCACATGGTGAACAGTATAAGTGAAGAGAGTGTGTTCCCCTGATTGTTTAATGCACACAGGACATGTCACCAGGCGAACAGTAGAAGTGAGGAGAGTGTGTTCCCCTGATTGTTTAATATAGACGGGACATGTCACCAGGTGAACAGTGTAAGTGAGGAGAGTGTGTTCCCCTGATGCTTTAATATACACAGGACATGTTACCAGGCGAACAGTATAAGTTTGGAGAGTGTGTTCCCCTGATTGTTTAATACTGACGGGACATGTCACCAGGTGAACAGTGTAAGTGAGGAGAGTGTGTTCCCCTGATGCTTTAATATACACAGGACATGTTACCAGGCGAACAGTATAAGTGAGGAGAGTGAGTTCCCCTGATGGTTTAATAAACACGGGAGATGTTACCAGGTGAACAGTATAAGTGAGGAGAGTGTGTTCCCCTGATTGTTTAATGCACACGGGACATGTTACCAGGTGAACCGCATAAGTGAGGAGAGTGTGTTCCCCTGATTGTTTAATGCACACGGGACATGTTACCAGGTGAACAGCATAAGTGAGGAGAGTGAGTTCCCCTGATGGTTTAATAAACACGGGAGATGTTACCAGGTGAAAAGTATAAGTGAGGAGAGTGTGTTCCCGTGATTGTTTAATGCACACGGGACATGTTACCAGCTGAACAGCATAAGTGAGGAGAGTGAGTTCCCCTGATGGTTTAATAAACACGGGAGATGTTACCAGGTGAAAAGTATAAGAGAGGAGAATGTGTTCCCCTGATTGTTTAATACTGACGGTACATGTAACCAGGTGAACAGTATAAGTGAGGAGAGTGTGTTCCCCTGATTGTTTAATGCACACGGGACATGTTAACAGGTGAACGGTATAAGTGAGGAGAGTGTGTTCCCCTGATTGTTTAATACTGACGGAACATGTTAGCAGGTGAACAGTGTAAGTGAGGAGAGTGTGTTCCCCTGATGGTTTAATGCACGCAGGACATGTCACTAGGTGAACAGTATAAGTGAGGAGAGTTTGTTGCCCTGATTATTTAATACTGACGGGACATGTTAGCATGTGAACAGTATAAGTGAGGAGAGTGTGCTCCCCTGATGTTTTAATATACACGGGACATGTTACCAGGTGAACAGGATAAGTGAGGAGAGTGTTTTCCCCTGATAGTTTAATACACACGGGACATGTTACCAGGTGAACAGTATAAGTGAGGAGAGTGTGTTCCCTTGATGGTTTAATACACACGGGACATGTTACCAGGTGAAGAGTATAAGTGAGGAGAGTGTGTTCCCCTCATTGTTTAATACACACGGGACATGTTACCAGGTGAACAGTATAAGTGAGGAGAGTGTGTTCCCTTGATTGTTTAATATACACGGGACATGTTACCAGGTGAACAGTATACGTGAGGAGAGTGTGTTCCCTTGATTGTTTAATACACACGGGACATGTTACCAGGTGAACAGTATAAGTGAGGAGAGTGTGTTCCCCTGATTGTATAATACACTCAGGACATTTCACCAGGTGAACAGTATAAGTGAGGAGACTGTGTTCCCCTGATGGTTTAATATACGCGGGACATCTTCCCAGGTGAACAGTATAAGTGAGCAGAGTGTGTTCCCCTGATTGTTTAATACACAAGGGACATTTCACCAGGTGAACAGTATAAGTGAGGAGACTGTGTTCCCCTGATGGTTTAATATACGCGCGACATCTTCCCAGGTGAACAGTATAAGTGAGCAGAGTGTGTTCCCCTGATTGTTTAATACACAAGGGACATGTCACCAGGTGAACAGTATAAGTGAGCAGAGTGTTTTCCCCTGATTGTTTAATACACAAGGGACATGTTACCAGGTGAACAGTATAAGTGAGCAGAGTGTGTTCCCCTGATTGTTTAATATACACGGGACATGTTACCAGGTGAACAGTATAAGTGAGCAGAGTGTGTTCCCCTGATTGTTTAATATACACGGGACATGTTACCAGGTGAACAGTATAAGTGAGCAGAGTGTATTCCCCTGATTGTTTAATACACACGGGACATGTTACCAGGTGAACAGTTTAAGTGAGGCGAGTGTGTTCCCCAGATTGTTTAATGTACACGGGACATGTTACCAGGTGAACAGCATAAGTGAGGAGAGTGTGTTCCCGTGATGGTTTAATACACCCGGGACATGTTACCAGTTGAACAGTATATGTGAGGAGAGTGTGTTCCCCTGATTGTTTAATATACACAGGACATGTTACCAGGTGAACAGTATAAGGGAGGAGAGTGTGTTCCCGTGATGGTTTAATACACACGGGATATGTTACCAGGTGAACAGTATAAGTGAGGCGAGTGTGTTCCCCTGATGGTTTAATATAAATGGGACATGTTACCAGGTGAACAGTATAAATGAGGAGAGTGTTTTCCCCTGATAGTTTAATACTCACGGGACATGTTACCAGGTGAAGAGTATAAGTGAGGAGAGTGTGTTCCCCTGATTGATTAATACACTCAGGACATTTCACCAGGTAAACAGTATAAGTGAGGAGAGTGTGTTCCCCTGAATGTTTAATACACAAGGGACATGTTACCAGGTGAACAGTATAAGTGAGGAGAGTGTTTTCCCCTGATTGTTTAATACACAAGGGACATGTTACCAGGTGAACAGTATAAGTGAGGAGAGTGTGTTCCCCTGATTGCTTAATACACAAGCGACATGTCACCAGGAGAACAGTATATGTGAGGAGAGTGTGTTCCCCTGATTGTTTAATACGCAAGGGACATGTTACCAGGTGAACAGTATAAGTGAGGGGAGTGTGTTCCCCTAATGTTTTAATAGACACGGGACAAGTTACCAGGTGAACAGTATCAGTGAGGAGAGTGTGTTCCCCTGATTGTTTAATACACACGCGACATGTTACCAGGTGAACAGTTTAAGTGAGGAGAGTGTGTTCCCGTGATGGTTTAATACACACGGGACATGTTACCAGGTGAACAGTATAAGTGAGGCGAGTGAGTTCCCCTGATGGTTTAATATACACGGGACATGTTACCAGGTGAACAGTATAAGTGAGCAGAGTGTGTTCCCCTGATTGTTTAATACACAAGGGACATGTTACCAGGTGAACAGTATAAGTGAGGAGAGTGTTTTCCCCTGATTGTTTAATACACAAGGGACATGTTACCAGGTGAACAGTATAATTGAGGAGAGTGTTTTCCCCTGATTGTTTAATACACAAGGGACATGTCACCAGGAGAACAGTATATGTGAGGAGAGTGTGTTCCCCTGATTCTTTAATACACAAGGGACATGTTACCAGGAGAAAAGTATATGTGAGGAGAGTGTTTTTCGCTGATGTTTTAATACACACGGGACATGTTACCAGGTGAACAGTATAAGTGAGGAGAGGGTGTTCCCCTGATGGTTTAATACACACGGGACATGTTACCAGATGAACAGTATAAGTGAGGAGAGTGTGTTCCCCTAATGTTTTAATAGACACGGGACAAGTAACCAGGTGAACAGTATAAGTGAGGAGAGTCTGTTGCCCTGATTGTTTAATATACACGGGACATGTTACCAGGTGAACAGTGTAAGTGAGGAGAGTTTGTTCCCCTGATTGTTTAATACTCACGCCGCATGTTTCCAGGTGAACAGTTTAAGTGAGGAGAGTGTGTTCCCGTGATGGTTTAATACACACGGGACATGTTACCAGGTGAACAGTGTAAGTGAGGCGAGTGTGTTCCCCTGATGGTTTAATATACACGGGACATGTTACCAGGTGAACAGTATAAGTGAGGAGAGTGTTTTCCCCTGATAGTTTAATACACACAGGACATTTCACCAGGTGAACAGTATAAATGAGGAGAGGGCTTTCCCCTGATGGTTTAATATACACGGACATGTTACCAGGTGAACAGTATAAGTGAGCAGAGTGTGTTCCCCTGATTGTTTAATACACAAGGGACATGTTACCAGGTGAACAGTATAAGTGAGGAGAGTGTGTTCCCCTGATTGTTTAATACACAAGGGACATGTTACCAGGTGAACAGTAGAAGTGAGGCGAGTGTGTTCCCCTGATGGTTTAATACACAAGGGACATGTTACCAGGTGAACAGTAGAAGTGAGGCAAGTGTGTTCCCCTGACGGTTTAATATAAACGGGACATGTTACCAGGTGAACAGTATAAGTGAGGAGAGTGTTTTCCCCTGATAGTTTAATACACACGGGACATGTTACCAGGTGAACAGTATAAGTGAGGAGAGTGTGTTCCCCTGATGGTTTAATACACACGGGACATGTTACCAGGTGAAGAGTATAAGTGAGGAGTGTGTGTTCCCCTCATTGTTTAATACACACAGGACATGTTACCAGGTGAACAGTATAAGTGAGGAGAGTGTGTTCCCCTGATGGTTTAATATACGCGGGACATCTTCCCAGGTGAATAGTATAAGTGAGCAGAGTGTGTTCCCCTGATTGTTTAATACACAAGGGACATGTTACCAGGTGAACAGTATAAGTGAGGAGAGTGTTTTCCCCTGATTGTTTAATACACAAGGGACATGTTACCAGGTGAACAGTATAAGTGAGGAGAGTGTTTTCCCCTGATTGTTGAATACACAAGGGACATGTCACCAGGAGAACAGTCTATGTGAGGATAGTGTGTTCCCCTGATTGTTTAATACGCAAGGGACATGTTCCCAGGTGAACAGTATAAGTGAGGAGAGTGTGTTCCCCTGATTGTTTAATACACAAGGGACATGTTACCAGGTGAAAGGTATAAGTGAGGAGAATGTTTTTCGCTGATGTTTTAATACACACGGGACATGTTACCAGGTGAACAGTATAAGTGAGGCGAGTGTGTTCCCCTGATGGTTTAATATGCACGAGACATGTTACCAGGTGAACAGTATAAGTGAGGAGAGGGTGTTCCCCTGATGTTTTGATACACACGGGACATGTTACCAGGTGAACAGTATAAGTGAGGAGAGGGTGTTCCCCTGATGTTTTAATACACACGGGACATGTTACCAGATGAACAGTATAAGTGAGGAGAATGTGTTCCCCTAATGTTTTAATAGACACGGGACAAGTTACCAGTTGAACAGTATAAGTGAGGAGAGTGTGTTCCCCTGATGGTTTAATACACACGGGACATGTTACCAGGTGAAGAGTATAAGTGAGGAGAGTGTGTTCCCCTCATTGTTTAATACACACAGGACATGTTACCAGGTGAACAGTATAAGTGAGGAGAGTGTTTTCCCCTGATTGTTTAATACACAAGGGACATGTTACCAGGTGAACAGTATAAGTGAGGAGAGTGTGTTCCCCTGATGGTTTAATACACACGGGACATGTTACCAGGTGAAGAGTATAAGTGAGGAGAGTGTGTTCCCCTCATTGTTTCATACACACAGGACATGTTACCAGGTGAACAGTATAAGTGAGGAGAGTGTTTTCCCCTGATTGTTTAATACACAAGGGACATGTTACCAGGTGAAGAGTATAAGTGAGGAGAGTGTGTTCCCCTCATTGTTTAATACACACAGGACATGTTACCAGGTGAACAGTATAAGTGAGGAGAGTGTGTTCCCCTGATTGTTTAATACACAAGGGACATGTTACCAGGTGAACAGTATAAGTGAGGAGAGTGTGTTCCCCTCATTGTTTAATGCACACAGGACATGTTACCAGGTGAACAGTATAAGTGAGGAGAGTGTTTTCCCCTGATTGTTTAATACACAAGGGACATGTTACCAGGTGAACAGGATAAGTGAGGAGACAGTGTTCCACTGATGGTTTAATATACACGGGACATCTACCCAGGTGAACAGTATAAGTGAGCAGAGTGTGTTCCCCTGATTGTTTAATACACAAGGGACATGTTACCAGGTGAACAGTATAAGTGAGGAGAGTGTGTTCCCCTGATAGTTTAATACACACGGGACATGTTACCAGGTGAACAGTATAAGTGAGGAGAGTGTGTTCCCCTGATGGTTTAATACACACGGGACATGTTACCAGGTGAAGAGTATAAGTGAGGAGAGTGTGTTCCCCTCAATGTTTAATACACACAGGACATGTTACCAGGTGAACAGTATAAGTGAGGAGAGTGTTTTCCCCTGATTGTTTAATACACAAGGGACATGTTACCAGGTGAACAGTATAAGTGAGGAGAGTGTGTTCCCCTGATGGTTTAATACACACGGGACATGTTACCAGGTGAAGAGTATAAGTGAGGAGAGTGTGTTCCCCTCATTGTTTCATACACACAGGACATGTTACCAGGTGAACAGTATAAGTGAGGAGAGTGTTTTCCCCTGATTGTTTAATACACAAGGGACATGTTACCAGGTGAAGAGTATAAGTGAGGAGAGTGTGTTCCCCTCATTGTTTAATACACACAGGACATGTTACCAGGTGAACAGTATAAGTGAGGAGAGTGTGTTCCCCTGATTGTTTAATACACAAGGGACATGTTACCAGGTGAACAGTATAATTGAGGAGAGTGTGTTCCCCTCATTGTTTAATGCACACAGGACATGTTACCAGGTGAACAGTATAAGTGAGGAGAGTGTTTTCCCCTGATTGTTTAATACACAAGGGACATGTTACCAGGTGAACTGTATAAGTGAGGAGAGTGTGTTCCTCTCATTGTTTAATGCACACAGGACATGTTACCAGGTGAACAGCATAAGTGAGGAGAGTGTGTTCCCCTGATGGTTTAATACACAAGGGACATGTTACCAGGTGAACAGTATAAGTGAGGAGAGTGTGTTCCCCTGATAGTTTAGTACACACAGGACATGTTACCAGGTGAACAGTATAAGTGAGGAGAGTGTTTTCCCCTGATTGTTTAATTCACACAGGACATGTTACCAGGTGAAGAGTATAAGTGAGGAGAGTGTGTTCCCTTGATTGTTTAATACACACAGGACATGTTACCAGGTGAACAGGATAAGTGAGGAGACAGTGTTCCACTGATGGTTTAATATACACGGGACATCTTCCCAGGTGAACAGTATAAGTGAGCAGAGTGTGTTCCCCTGATTGTTTAATACACAAGGGACATGTTACCAGGTGAACAGTATAAGTGAGGAGAGTGTGTTCCCCTGATAGTTTAATACACACGGGACATGTTACCAGGTGAACAGTATAAGTGAGGAGAGTGTGTTCCCCTGATGGTTTAATATAAACGGGACATGTTACCAGGTGAACAGTATAAGTGAGGAGAGTGTTTTCCCCTGATAGTTTAATACACACGGGACATGTTACCAGGTGAACAGTATAAGTGAGGAGTGTGTGTTCCCCTGATTGTTTAATACACAAGGGACATGTTACCAGGTGAACTGTATAAGTGAGGAGAGTGTGTTCCCCTGATGGTTTAATACACACAGGACATGTTACCAGGTGTACAGTATAAGTGAGGAGAGTGTGTTCCCCTGATGGTTTAATACACACGGGACATGTTACCAGGTGAAGAGTATAAGTGAGGAGAGTGTGTTCCCCTCATTGTTTAATACACACAGGACATGTTACCAGGTGAACAGTATAAGTGAGGAGAGTGTGTTCCCCTGATTGTTTAATACACAAGGGACATGTTACCAGGTGAACAGTATTAGTGAGGAGAGTGTGTTCCCCTCATTGTTTAATGCACACAGGACATGTTACCAGGTGAACAGTATAAGTGAGGAGAGTGTTTTCCCCTGATTGTTTAATACACAAGGGACATGTTACCAGGTGAACTGTATAAGTGAGGAGAGTGTGTTCCCCTCATTGTTAAATGCACACAGGACATGTTACCAGGTGAACAGTATAAGTGAGGAGAGTGTTTTCCCCTGATTGTTTAATACACAAGGGACATGTTACCAGGTGAACAGGATAAGTGAGGAGACAGTGTTCCACTGATGGTTTAATATACACGGGACATCTTCCCAGGTGAACAGTATAAGTGAGGAGAGTGTGTTCCCCTGATAGTTTAATACACACGGGACATGTTACCAGGTGAACAGTATAAGTGAGGAGAGTGTGTTCCCCTGATGGTTTAATATAAACGGGACATGTTACCAGGTGAACAGTATAAGTGAGGAGAGTGTTTTCCCCTGATAGTTTAATACACACGGGACATGTTACCAGGTGAAGAGTATAAGTGAGGAGAGTGTGTTCCCCTCATTGTTTAATACACACAGGACATGTTACCAGGTGAACAGTATAAGTGAGGAGAGTGTTTTCCCCTGATAGTTTAATACACACGGGACATGTTAGCAGGTGAACAGTATAAGTGAGGAGAGTGTGTTCCCCTGATGGTTTAATACACACGGGACATGTTACCAGGTGAAGAGTATAAGTGAGGAGAGTGTGTTCCCCTCATTGTTTAATACACACAGGACATGTTACCAGGTGAACAGTATAAGTGAGGAGAGTGTGTTCCCCTGATGGTTTAATACACACGGGACATGTTACCAGGTGAAGAGTATAAGTGAGGAGAGTGTGTTCCACTCATTGTTTAATACACATAGGACATGTTACCAGGTGAACAGTATAAGTGAGGAGAGTTTTTTCCCCTGATTGTTTAATACACAAGGGACATGTTACCAGGTGAAGAGTATAAGTGAGGAGAGTGTGTTCCCCTCATTGTTTAATACACACAGGACATGTTACCAGGTGAACAGTATAAGTGAGGAGAGTGTGTTCCCCTGATTGTTTAATACACAAGGGACATGTCACCAAGAGAACAGTATCTGTGAGGAGAGTGTTTTTCGCTGATGTTTTAATACACACGGGACATGTTACCAGGTGAACAGTATAAGTGAGGCGAGTGTGTTCCCCTGATGGTTTAATATACACGAGAGATGTTACCAGGTGAACAGTATAAGTGAGGAGAGGGTGCTCCCCTGATGTTTTAATACACACGGGACATGTTACCAGGTGAACAGTATAAGTGAGGAGAGGGTGTTCCCCTGATGTTTTAATACACACGGGACATGTTACCAGATGAACAGCAAAAGTGAGGAGAGTGTGTTTCCCTCATGTTTTAATAGACACGGGACAAGTTCCCAGGTGAACAGTATAAGTGAGGAGAGTCTGTTCCCTTGATGGTTTAATATACACGAGACGTGTTACCAGGTGAACAGTGTAAGTGAGGAGAGTGTGTTCCCCTGATTGTTTAATACACACGGGACATGTTACCAGGTGAACAGTATAAGTGAGGAGAGTGTTTTCCCCTGATAGTTTAATACACACGGGACATGTTACCAGGTGAACAGTATAAGTGAGGAGAGTGTGTTCCCCTGATGGTTTAATACACACAGGACATGTTACCAGGTGAAGAGTATAAGTGAGGTGAGTGTGTTCCCCTGATTGATTAATATACACAGGACATGTTACCAGGTGAACAGTATAAGTGAGGCGAGTGTTTTCCCCAGATTGTTTAATATACACGGGACATGTTACCAGCGGAACAGTATAAGTGAGGAGAGTGTGTTCCCCTGATAGTTTAATATACATGGGAAATGTTACCAGGTGAACAGTATAAGTGAGGAGAGTGTGTTCCCCTGATGGTTTAATACACACGGGACATGTTACCAGGTGAAGAGTATAAGTGAGGAGAATGTATTCCCCTGATTATTTAATACACACAGGACATGTTACCAGGTGAACAGTATAGGTGAGGAGACTGTGTTCCACTGATAGTTTAATAGACACGGGACATGTTACCAGGTGAACAGTATAAGTGAGGAGAGGGTGTTCCCCTGATGTTTTAATACACACGGGACATGTTACCAGATGAACAGTATAAGTGAGGAGAGTGTGTTCCCCTGATTGTTTAATACTCACGGGACATGTTACCAGGTGAACAGTTTAAGTGAGGAGACTGTGTTTCGCTGATGTTTTAATACACACGGGACATGTTACCAGGTGAACAGTATAAGTGAGGCGAGTGTGTTCCCCAGATTGTTTAATATACACAGGACATGTTACCAGGTGAACAGTGTAAGTGAGGAGAGTGTGTTCCACTGATTGTTTAATATACACAGGGCATGTTACCAGGTGAACAGTATAAGTGAGGAGAGTGTGTTCCCATGATTGTTTAATACACTCTGTACATGTTACCAGGTGAACAGTATAAGTGAGGAGAGTGTGTTCCCCAGATTGTTTAATATACACAGGACATGTTACCAGGTGAACAGTGTAAGTGAGGAGAGTGTGTTCCCCTGATTGTTTAATATACACAGGACATGTTACCAGGTGAACAGTATAAGTGAGGAGAGTGTGTTCCCCTCATTGTTTAATACACACAGGACATGTTACCAGGTGAACAGTATAAGTGAGGAGAGTGTGTTCCCCTGATGGTTTAATACACACGGGACATGTTACCAGGTGAAGAGTATAAGTGAGGAGAGTGTGTTCCCCTCATTGTTTAATACACACAGGACATGTTACCAGGTGAACAGTATAAGTGAGGAGAGTTTTTTCCCCTGATTGTTTAATACACAAGGGACATGTTACCAGGTGAAGAGTATAAGTGAGGAGAGTGTGTTCCCCTCATTGTTTAATACACACAGGACATGTTACCAGGTGAACAGTATAAGTGAGGAGAGTGTGTTCCCCTGATTGTTTAATACACAAGGGACATGTCACCAAGAGAACAGTATATGTGAGGAGAGTGTTTTTCGCTGATGTTTTAATACACACGGGACATGTTACCAGGTGAACAGTATAAGTGAGGCGAGTGTGTTCCCCTGATGGTTTAATATACACGAGAGATGTTACCAGGTGAACAGTATAAGTGAGGAGAGGGTGCTCCCCTGATGTTTTAATACACACGGGACATGTTACCAGGTGAACAGTATAAGTGAGGAGAGGGTGTTCCCCTGATGTTTTAATACACACGGGACATGTTACCAGATGAACAGCATAAGTGAGGAGAGTGTGTTTCCCTAATGTTTTAATAGACACGGGACAAGTTCCCAGGTGAACAGTATAAGTGAGGAGAGTCTGTTCCCCTGATGGTTTAATATACACGAGACGTGTTACCAGGTGAACAGTGTAAGTGAGGAGAGTTTGTTCCTCTGTTTGTTTAATACACACGGGACATGTTACCAGGTGAACAGTATAAGTGAGAAGATTCTGTTCCCCTGATGGTTTAATATACACGAGACGTGTTACCAGGTGAACAGTATAAGTGAGGAGAGTGTGTTCCCCTGATTGTTTAATACACACGGGACATGTTACCAGGTGAACAGTATAAGTGAGGAGAGTGTTTTCCCCTGATAGTTTAATAGACACGGGACATGTTACCAGGTGAACAGTATAAGTGAGGAGAGTGTGTTCCCCTGATGGTTTAATACACACAGGACATGTTACCAGGTGAAGAGTATAAGTGAGGTGAGTGTGTTCCCTTGATTGTTTAATACACACAGGACATGTAACCAGGTGAACAGTATAAGTGAGGCGAGTGTTTTCCCCAGATTGTTTAATATACACGGGACATGTTACCAGCGGAACAGTATAAGTGAGGAGAGTGTTTTCCCCTGATAGTTTAATACACACGGGACATGTTACCAGGTGAACAGTATAAGTGAGGAGAGTGTGTTCCCCTGATGGTTTAATACACACAGGACATGTTACCAGGTGAAGAGTATAAGTGAGGTGAGTGTGTTCCCTTGATTGTTTAATACACACAGGACATGTTACCAGGTGAACAGTATAAGTGAGGCGAGTGTTTTCCCCAGATTGTTTAATATACACGGGACATGTTACCAGCGGAACAGTATAAGTGAGGAGAGGGTGTTCCCCTGATGTTTTAATACACACGGGACATGTTACCAGATGAACAGTATAAGTGAGGAGAGTGTGTTCCCCTGATGTTTTAATATACACGAGACATGTTACCAGGTGAACAGTATAAGTGAGGAGAGTGTGTTCCCCTGATTGTTTAATACTCACGGGACATGTTACCAGGTGAACAGTTTAAGTGAGGAGACTGTGTTTCGCTGATGTTTTAATACACACGGGACATGTTACCAGGTGAACAGTATAAGTGAGGCGAGTGTGTTCCCCAGATTGTTTAATATACACAGGACATGTTACCAGGTGAACAGTGTAAGTGAGGAGAGTGTGTTCCCCTGATTGTTTAATATACACAGGACATGTTACCAGGTGAACAGTATAAGTGAGGAGAGTGTGTTCCCCTGATTGTTTAATACACTCTGTACATGTTACCAGGTGAACAGTATAAGTTGGCGAGTGTGTTCCCCAGATTGTTTAATATACACAGGACATGTTACCAGGTGAACAGTGTAAGTGAGGAGAGTGTGTTCCCCTGATTGTTTAATACACACGGGACATGTTACCAGGTGAACAGTATAAGTGAGGAGAGTGTTTTCCCCTGATAGTTTAATAGACACGGGACATGTTACCAGGTGAACAGTATAAGTGAGGAGAGTGTGTTCCCCTGATGGTTTAATACACACAGGACATGTTACCAGGTGAAGAGTATAAGTGAGGTGAGTGTGTTCCCTTGATTGTTTAATACACACAGGACATGTAACCAGGTGAACAGTATAAGTGAGGCGAGTGTTTTCCCCAGATTGTTTAATATACACGGGACATGTTACCAGCGGAACAGTATAAGTGAGGAGAGTGTTTTCCCCTGATAGTTTAATACACACGGGACATGTTACCAGGTGAACAGTATAAGTGAGGAGAGTGTGTTCCCCTGATGGTTTAATACACACAGGACATGTTACCAGGTGAAGAGTATAAGTGAGGTGAGTGTGTTCCCTTGATTGTTTAATACACACAGGACATGTTACCAGGTGAACAGTATAAGTGAGGCGAGTGTTTTCCCCAGATTGTTTAATATACACGGGACATGTTACCAGCGGAACAGTATAAGTGAGGAGAGGGTGTTCCCCTGATGTTTTAATACACACGGGACATGTTACCAGATGAACAGTATAAGTGAGGAGAGTGTGTTCCCCTGATGTTTTAATATACACGAGACATGTTACCAGGTGAACAGTATAAGTGAGGAGAGTGTGTTCCCCTGATTGTTTAATACTCACGGGACATGTTACCAGGTGAACAGTTTAAGTGAGGAGACTGTGTTTCGCTGATGTTTTAATACACACGGGACATGTTACCAGGTGAACAGTATAAGTGAGGCGAGTGTGTTCCCCAGATTGTTTAATATACACAGGACATGTTACCAGGTGAACAGTGTAAGTGAGGAGAGTGTGTTCCCCTGATTGTTTAATATACACAGGACATGTTACCAGGTGAACAGTATAAGTGAGGAGAGTGTGTTCCCCTGATTGTTTAATACACTCTGTACATGTTACCAGGTGAACAGTATAAGTTGGCGAGTGTGTTCCCCAGATTGTTTAATATACACAGGACATGTTACCAGGTGAACAGTGTAAGTGAGGAGAGTGTGTTCCCCTGATTGTTTAATATACACAGGACATGTTACCAGGTGAACAGTATAAGTGAGGAGAGTGTGTTCCCCTGATTGTTTAATACACTCTGTACATGTTACCAGGTGAACAGTATAAGTGAGGAGACTGTGTTCCCCTGATTGTTTAATATACACAGGACATGTCACCAGGTGAACAGTATAAGTGAGGAGAGTGTGTTCCCCTGTTTGTTTTTTATACATGGGACATTTCACCGGGTGAACTGTATAAGTGAGGAGAGTGTGTTCCCCTGATTGTTTAATACACACGGGACATGTTACCAGGTGAACAGTACAAGTGCGGAGTGTGTGTTCCCCTGATGGTTTAATATACACGGGACATGTCACCAGGTGAACAGTATAATTGACTAGAGAGTGTTCCCCTCATGGTTTAATATACACGGGACATGTCACCAGGTGAACAGTATATGTGAAGAGAGTGTGTTCCCCTGATGTTTTAATACAGACGGGACATGTTAACAGGTGAACAGTATAGGTGAGGAGAGTGTGTTCCCCTGATTTTTTAATACACACGGGACATGTTACCAGGTGAACGGTATAAGTGAGGAGAGTGTGTTCCCCTGATGTTTTAATACACACAGGACATGTTACCAGGTGAACCGTATAAGTGAGGAGATTGTGTACCCCTGATGGTTTAATACACACGGGACATGTTACCGGATGAACAGTATAAGTGAGGAGAGTGTGCTCCCCTGATTTTTTAATACACACGGGACATGTTACCAGGTGAACGGTATAAGTGAGGAGAGTGTGTTCCCCTAATGTTTTAATACACACTGGACATGTCACCAGGTGAACAGTATAAGTGAGGAGAGTGTGTTCCCCTAATGTTTTAATATACACTGGACATGTCACCAGGTGAACAGTTTAAGTGAGGAGAGTGTGTTTCGCTGATGTTTTAATACACACGGGACATGTTACCAGGTGAACAGTATACGTGAGGCGAGTGTGTTCCCCAGGTTGTTTAATATACACGGGACATTTTACCAGGTGAACAGTATAAGTGAGGAGAGTGTGTTCCCCTGTTTGTTTAATACACACGGGACATGTTACCAGGTGAACAGTATAAGTGAGGAGATTGTGTTCCCCTGTTTGTTTAATACACACGGGACATGTTACCAGGTGAACAGTATAAGTGAGGAGAGTGTGTTCCCCTGATTGTTAAATACACACGGGACATGTTACCAGGTGAACAGTATAAGTGAGGAGAGTGTGTTCCCCTGTTTGTTTAATACACACGGGACATGTTACGAGGTGAACAGTGTAAGTGAGGAGGGTGTGTTCCCCTGTTTGTTTGATACACACGGGACATGTTACCAGGTGAACAGTAGAAGTGAGGAGAGTGTGTTCCACTGATTGTTTTTTACATATGGGACATTTCACCAGGTGAACAGTATAAGTGAGCAGACTGTGTTCCCCTGATGTTTTAATACACACGGGACATGTTACGAGGTGAAGAGTATAAGTGAGGAGAGTGTGTTCCCCTGATTGTTTCATACACACAGTACATGTTACCAGGTGAACAGTATAAGTGAGGAGAGTGTGTTCCCCTGATTGTTTTTTATACACAGGACATGTCACCAGGAGAACAGAAGATGTGAGGAGAGTGTGTTTCGCTGATGTTTTAATACACACGGGAAATGTTACCAGGTGAACAGTATAGGTGAGGAGAGGGTGTCCCCCTGATGTTTTAATACACACGGGACATGTTACCAGGTGAACAGTATAAGTGAGGCGAGTGTGTTCCCCAGATTGTTTAATATACACAGGACATGTTACCAGGTGAACAGTATAAGTGAGGAGAGTGTGTTCCCCTGATTGTTTAATCCACACAGGACATGTTACCAGGTGAACAGTATAAGTGAGGAGAGTGTGTTTCGCTGATGTTTTTATACACACGGGACATGTTACCAGGTGTACAGTTTAAGTGCGGAGGATGTGTTTCGCTGATGTTTTTATACACACGGGACATGTTACCAGGTGAACATGATAAGTGATGAGAGTTTGTTCCCCTGATTGTTTTTTATACATGGGACATTTCACCAGGTGAACAGTATAAGTGAGGAGAGGGTGTTCCCCTGATGTTTTAATACACACGGGCCATGTTACCAGATGAACAGTATAAGTGAGCAGAGTGTGTTCCCCTGATTGTTTAATACACACGGGACATGTTGCCAGGTGAGCAGTATAAGTGAGGTGAGCGTGTTCCCCAGATTGTTTAATAGACACGGGACATGTTACCAGGTGAACCGTATAAGTGAGGAGAGTGTGTTCCCCTTTTTGTTTAATACACACGGGACATGTTACCAGGTGAGCAGTATAAGTGAGCAGAGTGTGTTCCCCAGATTGTTTTATATACACGTGACATGTTACCAGGTGAACAGTATAAGTGAAGAGAGTTTGTTCCCCTGATTGTTTTTTATACATGGGACATTTCACCAGGTGAACAGTATAAGTGAGGTGAGCGTGTTCCCCTGATTGTTTAATACACACGGGACATGTTGCCAGGTGAGCAGTATAAGTGAGGTGAGCGTGTTCCCCAGATTGTTTAATATACACGGGACATGTTACCAGGTGAACCGTATAAGTGAGGAGAGTGTGTTCCCCAGATTGTTTTATATACACGTGACATGTTACCAGGTGAACAGTATAAGTGAGGAGCGTGTGTTCCCCTGATTGTTTAAGACGCACGGGACATGTTACCAGGTGAACAGTATAAGTGAGCAGAGTGAGTTCCCCTGATGGTTTAATATACACGAGACATGTTACCAGGTGAACAGTATAAGTGAGGTGAGCGTGTTCCCCAGATTGTTTAATATACACGGGACATGTTACCAGGTGAACAGTATAAGTGAGGAGAGTGTGTTCCCCTGATGGTTTAATACACACGGGACATGTTACCAGGTGAACAGTAAAGTGAGGAGAGTGTGTTCCCCAGATGGTTTCAGAAACACAGGACATGTCAAATGGCGAACAGAATAAGTGAGGAGCGTGTGTTCCCCTGATTGTTTAATATACACGGGACATGTTGCCTGGTGAACAGTATAAGTGAGGAGAGTGTGTTCCCCTGATGTTTTAATATACGCAGGACATGTCACCAGGTGAACAGTATAAGTGAGGAGAGGGTGTTTCCCTGATGTTTTAATACACACGGGACATGTTACCAGATGAACAGTATAAGTGAGGAGAGTGTTTTCCCCTGATGTTTTAATACACACAGGACATGTTACCAGGTGAACAGTATAAGTGAGGAGAGTGTTTTCCCCTGATTGTTTAAGACGCACGGGACATGTTACCAGGTGAACAGTAGAAGTGAGCAGAGTGAGTTCCCCTGATGGTTTAATATACACGAGACATGTTACCAGGTGAACAGTATAAGTGAGGTGAGCGTGTTCCCCTGATAGTTTAATAAACACAGGAAATGTTACTAGGTGAACAGTATAAGTGAGGAGAGTGTGTTCCCCTGATGGTTTAATACACACAGGACATGCTTCCAGGTGAACAGTTTTAGTGAGGAGAGAGTGTTCCCCTGATGGTTTAATATAAACAGACATGTTACCAGGTGAACAGTATAATTGAGGGGAAAGTGTTCCCCTGATGGTTTAATATAGACGGGACATGTTACCAGATGAACTGTATAAGTAAGGAGAGTGTGTTCCCCTGATAGTTTAATAAACACAGGAAATGTTACTAGGTGAACCGTAGAAGTGAGGAGAGTGTGTTCCCCTGATGGTTTAATACACACAGGACATGCTTCCAGGTGAACAGTTTTAGTGAGGAGAGAGTGTTCCCCTGATGGTTTAATATAAACAAACATGTTACCAGGTGAACAGTATAAGTGAGGAGAGTGTGTTCCCCTGATTGTTTCATACACACAGGACATGTTACCAGGTGAACAGTGTAAGTGAGGAGAGTGCGTTCCCCTGATGGTTTTATACACTCCGGACATGTCACTATGTGAACAGTATAATTGAGGAGAGTGTGTTCCCCTGATTGTTCAATGCACACAGGACATGTTACCAGGTGAACAGTATAAGTGAGGAGAGTGTGTTCCCCTGATGGTTTAATATACACGGGACATGTTGCCTGGTGAACAGTGTAAGTGAGGAGAGTGTGTTCCCCTGATGTTTTAATATACGCAGGACATGTTACCAGGTGAACAGTATAAGTGAGGAGAGTGTGTTCCCCTGATGGTTTAATATACACAGGACATGTTACCAGGTGAACAGTATAAGTGAGGAGAGTGTGTTCCCATGATGGTTTAATATACACGCAGGACATGTTACCAGGTGAACAGTATAAGTGAGGAGAGTGTGTTCCCCTGATGGTTTAATATACACGGGACATGTTACCAGGTGAACAGTATAAGTGAGGAGATTGTGTTCCCCTGATTGTTTAATACTGATGGGACATGTAACCAGGTGAACAGTATATGAGAGGGGATTGTGTTCCCCTGATGGTTTAACATACACAGGACATGTTACCTGGTGAACAGTATAAGTGAGGAGTGTGTGTTCCCCTGATTGTTTAATACACACGGGACATGTTACAAGGTGAAGAGTATAAGTGAGGAGAGTGTGTTCCCCTGATTGTTTAATACACACGGGACATGTTACAAGGTGAACAGTATAAGTGAGGAGAGTGTGTTCCCCTGATGGTTTAATATACAAGAGACATGTTACCAGGTGAACAGTATATGTGAGGAGAGTGTGTTGCCCTGATGGTTTAATATACACGAGACATGTTACCAGGTGAACAGTATATGCGAGGAGAGTGTGTTCCCCTGATGGTTTCATACACACAGTACATGTTACCAGGTGAACAGTATAAGTGAGGAGAGTGTGTTCCCCTGATTGTTTTTTATACACAGGACACAGGGGGGGGGGGGAGTGAGAGTGGGGGGGGGGGGAGAGTGGGGGGGGGGGAGAGTGGGGGGGGGGGAGGAGTGGGGGGGGGGGAGAGTGGGGGGGGGGGGGGGAGAGTGGGGGGGGGGGGGAAGAGTGGGGGGGGGGGGAGGAGTGGGGGGGGGAGAGTGGGGGGGGGGGAGGAGTGGGGGGGGGGGGAGGGGTGGGGGGGGAGGGTGGGGGGGGGGAGGAGTGGGGGGGGGGGGAGGGAGTGGGGGGGGGGGAGGGGGTGGAGGGGGGGAGGGGTGGGGTGGGGGGGAGGGGAGTGGGGGGGGGGGGAGGGGTGGGGGGGGAGGGGTGGGGAGGGGGTAGGGGTGGGGGTGGGGGGGAGGGGAGTGGGGGGGGGGGGGGAGGGGTGGGGGGGGGGGAGGGGTGGGGGTGGGGGGGAGGA